>NC_081416.1:96715830-96818330 GCF_949786415.1 Peromyscus eremicus | reverse complement strand
TATATTTATCTTTGATTAATCATAGAGAAAGTGGAATGAAAATTATATATAATTTTATGTTCATAAAGTGATTGGAGAAAAAAAAAGATTGGTGGGTTTTAATTTTTACCAAGGAGAGAGAATTAGCAAAGTTTGAAAAGAAGAGAAACTTTAACAATATTTGAAGTGGAAAAGCTCAATAGTGTTAGAAATTATATTAACTGCCAGCTGGTAGCAATTAAATGTACAAAATAAAATAAATTACATTGAATTCTACTACAAAATTCAGAGCCCTGCTGCTTTGCTGCATATGAAGCACATTAGTAGAGTAAGTGTGTAAAAACATATGTAAGCAGAGGGCATATAGTATTCTCGGTTTGGGACACTCCTTTCTTAGTTTATGGTTCCATTTTTGCTTCATTGACCTCTTCTCTGTGTTCTAAACTCCTACTGTCCTCTATGATCTGTGAGTACTTACATCACCATTATTATTTGATTATAAGATGGATGATCTATAATATGACTTTGTCATAGTGACTTTTAATGTTGTCTGGAATGTATGCCGAATTTGGAGATGGATATGGAAAGAGTCGTATTTGCCTTCTTTGAGACCAGCTGGGGTGACTCCAAAAATTCACAGAATCAGTGCAATTAGACCATTAATTTTCACTTTTACAATGTCTAGAAGATGAAGATAAGGTCATGTTCATAATCTAAAAATCAGCACTGGGTTTACAAAAGAATACTGAAGAACAACATTCTTATGAAACTAAGTTAATGCCCAAAGATTTAAAGACATATGGTCATACTTCCACATTTATAAGATTATAAGAGGAAATGTGAGTATACTCCTCCACATTCATCAGTTTTCTCTGAGTAGGTGTCAAGATCAGTGATGAGTAGAGCATTTATCAGCCTCATGGGATACGACAACTTGTCATATCTGAACCCAAGGACAGTGATTTTGATTGGCATCCCTGGACTGGAGCATGTGCAGTTTTGGATTGGATTTCCCTTCTTTGTTCTATGCCTTGTGGCTTTACTGGGGAACCTCTTCCTGCTAGTCATTATCCCCACAGAACGCAGTCTACACCAACCCATGTATATTTTCTTGGCAGTACTGGCAGCTACTGACCTTGGTCTCTGCTTAGCCATTGCTCCTAAGATGTTGGCCATCTTCTGGTTTCGTTCGTGCTCCATGGCTTTTGAAGCTTGCCTTACCCAGCTCTTTTTCATCCATGCCTTGCAAGGAATGGAGTCTGGCATCCTGCTGGCCATGGCCTTTGACCGATATGTTGCCATCTGTCATCCTCTGAGACACACATCCATCCTTACACCTTTATTTCTACTTCGAGTGGTTCTGATGGTTGCAGTTCGGGCAATTGTACTTGTTGGGATTTTACCTATCCTCCTTAAGCGACTGCAATGGTTCCACTCTGTTGTAATTGTCCATTCTTACTGTGAGCACATGGCTGTAGTCAAGCTGGCAGCAGAAGATGTCCATATTAATAAATCATATGGGCTCTTTGTGGCTTTTGCAATTCTAGGTTTTGACATGATATTTGTTTTCATCTCCTACATTTTGATTTTCCAAGCTGTTTTTCATCTTCCACAGAAAGAGGCACGAAGCAAAGCATTCAACACTTGTACAGCTCATATTGTTGTCTTCTTGGAGTTTTATATCCTTGCCTTTTTTTCCTTTTTCAGCCACCGTTTTGGTCATGTATCACCGTATGTCCACATCTTATTGTCTACCATCTATCTGCTTCTGCCCCCTGCCCTTAACCCCATTGTTTATGGTGTGAAGACCAAGGAGATTCGCAGATGTGTTGCACAATTTTTTTTCTGAAGTCTAATACTCAGTAAAACACCCTTAAAGTATTGTGTTAGAGGGAAAGTAGAGTCACCTGTCAAAGCTTCTAATACTATATGTGCCTATTTTTATTAATTTTTTCCAATACAGTGATCTTCTATGATGAGTCTATATTCCCAAGGTAAAAAATCAGTCTGAACATTAAATAAACACACGTGAAAAATATAAATGTATCTAATACATTCCTATGATCCCTTATCTATGTTTTCCTTCTCCATTTTGTTTCCTTTATTTCTTGAATTCTTATACCCATGTTTTCTTTCTCCCAACCGAGACACCTATTGTATTTTATGTAATACAAAGATATGTTTTTTCCCTGACAGTGGACAGTGACACAGATGTGTTCTATGATTCTACAGTGATGATAACAGTATTGACCAAATTTAATGTAATGTTAGTTAAGGTGAGAGAAGTTTCAAACAACGTATTTGGCTTCACATGAAGAAGCAACTAGTCTAGATTGTAAAAGGAATCATACAAGACTTCATGGAGGACATCATGTTAAATGTTAGATTTGAATATTGAACTTTACTTTGGATTATAAAGATTTTTAGCCATAATATTAATTCAGTTTTAAAATTAGTGTCATTAGAACTCATATTGTGCAGATATGTGTGACTCTGACTTCCATGAGAAATCAGATCATGAAAAACAGCCTCATCTTCAGCAGCCTCATCTCTGTATTCAACAATGTCCGTGTAAACAAACCATTCTGTTGCAGGGGATCATCTACTAACATCCCTACCATCTGATACGCAGTTTTATACAAATGCAAAATATGAACTACATATATTTATTTATTTTCATAAAATATGCATTATAAAAATTCAGGTGCCTTTACCCACTGAGACATTTCAACAGCCTAAAGACTAGTGTGATTTTCAATGCCCACTGTCTGTGTCATTTTGAAACTCACAATAACTTACTTTTCATTAAAAGTTAATTAGGAGTTATTGTGAAGAGTTTGAAACCTGTACTACTAAACTGAACAAGTATCATGATGAATATGCCATTATATCTCCTCCTATTCTTATCTCTATGAACTGAAAGATCTTAGAAACAAATGAAGAAAATAGAGACAGGCATTTCCCTTTGTTTCTCTGGCCTGGTTGTCAGCCCTCATCCTCCAGAGACTATGGATTGAGAGCATATGTACTTTCTTGGCTTGTACCTCATAAGTACAAAAAATATTAATTCACTAATTTCTCCATTTACTATAATGATTTTCTTTTCCTTTTGATGATTAAGTTACTGACATACTATATTTACAGAGGGAAAGAGACAAAATTTACCTGAAAATATTTTCAACCTAAAAATATACCACTGGCATAAAGATATGCTACCAAAAGCAAACCATAGCAGAAATTTTAGTGTCAGTGTATATTTTCAACTTATTCCAAGAAAAAAAAGTGTAAGGGGGCATGGATCTTCATAGCTTTCTTTTGTTGAGGTCATTTTGGAATAGTATAAGAAATAGAACTCCTGATTGTCACAGGGGGACATAGAACTATGAGGCATTTATCCAGTCACTCCACACCTCTTTGTGAATAGGTGGATAGTAACACCTTAAAATGCATTTACAGTACTCCCTGCACATTGTACTCATGGGTAAATTGTACTCCCCAAACCATAAAAGGGTCTTACAGAAGTCATAAAATGCTATTGACATGAACATGGACTCTCTTCAGGCAACTTCTAAAGCAGCCTGAGAGCATGAGTAGTTTTTAATACTGTACCTAAAATGTTTTAGGTGGGAGGAACAAACTATATAAGCAGGATAAATATTATTGTTCCAAGTTCCCTCATGTCATATAGATGATAAGGCAAAGAAAACTGATGAGTACATCATATGTTCGTGTACTGAGAAATCTACAAATTTGTGGGAAGAAAACTAAACCTTTAGATATTTAGAAAAGCAATAAAAGTGCCACCTTTCAACATATAAAGATTTTGCATTACCTTGTTCAGTAGAAATTTGCATTTAATTCCAGTGTTTACTTCTCTTATTCATTATTTTTCATATTTTACTGGAACATAAGGGATAGTATTAGTTTCCTATAGAGACAGGGTTGTAGTGAAATGCATAATCTTTAATAACTAATATTTTAGTAATTAAGATGTGTTGCTTTGAATGTGCTAAATTTATACAAATATGTGTAGCATGAATCTTAAAAGTTCTTATTAATAAAATCAAACCTGAGGCCAGAACACAATACCACCACAAATATGTGAAACCAGATATATGGCAAGGAAAATTTAAAGCAAAAAAAGCAGTTCTTTAAAGCCATGGTTTCTTTCCATTTAATTCCATGTTTATTTTTGACAGTTTCATACATTTATGTAATATAGTAGTAATTTTAACCATCTTCCCCTCCAAATCTACCTTGATTACCCTCCAAAACCCTTCTTCCCATGCAGTCCTCCAACTCTGATGTCTTCTTTTTATGTCACTCACCAAGCTTATTAGAGTTTCTCACCTGAGCATGTTTTATATGTTATTCACTGAAGCAAGGGCAACTTATTAGTGGCTACACCACTGAAGAAAATGACACCCTCGTCAAACATCCCTTTTGCAACTATGGCAGTTAACCTGTAGGGAGAAAACTAGTTTCATTTTTTCCATGTCCTTTGACCAAAGGCTGTGATGCCTTAATAAAGAGTGCCTTATCATCACATTTTGATGGGCAAGCAGACCAATAGCATATACTGATTTAGGGGTCTCAGGTGTCTTCATGACCAACAACTCATAGGGAAGTATCCACAGTTGAGACTATAATTATTGTTTAATAACCCTTGGCTTCTGGAAGGAGCACTATCCACGTGTGTAGGGTATCTCCATTCAACTCTTCCAGAAGGCAACGATTATATTTTAATTCCTCTTTATCACTGAGTAAAATCTCATTGTGTATAGGTAACACATTTTCATTATCTATTCATCTGTCAATAGACATCTAAACCAGTTCCATTTCCTAGCTCTTGTGAACATAGAGGCAGAGAACATGGATGTGTGGGTGTCTCTGTTATAGAGTATATATAATGTTTTAGTTATACACCCAAGAATATGTATCTGAGTTTTGCTGCCATACTATTTTTGCTTTCTGAGTAATTGATTTCCATAATTAAAGCCCATTTTCTTATTTGGAAATGCCTATCTCTCAAGTCATCTTATTACATACCTCATATGATCATGTTATTTACCTTATAAAGCTGTTTAAGCAGAGAAAGAAAGCTCATTACTTATTTATAAGTTCAAAGATGTGTTTATATGTCTACTTTCATTACAATTGCCTTTTATAATATATGATTGTGTGTTGGTGATAGAGAAAAAACATGACCATGAAAGGACAAAATTAAACCAGCACTGTGTTGATGACACACACTTCAATTGTACTCTTACATCTTTTGGACAGTTTTTTTCAGTTCATGTGACCCCATTTGATTAAATACAAAATAAAAATAGTAATAAAGTACTCCTCTTTTATTACATAGAAGCAAGCACTTGAGAGTTACTGGATTTTTATGCACCCATATGGAAAAAACATGCTCTAATTATAGTCTCACACTGACAGAGTTCTCTTCAATCAGGAGTAGATTTCCCCTCTCAAGAAAATCTTGAACTAACTTCTGGCTGTATATAGCACCCCACTCCATTCCACCATGTCTTCTTTTCATCAAAGGTATCAGCTCAGTCTCTGTGACAGTTGAGTACCCGAAGCACCCACTCCCGCATCTGTTTGGTTCGTGCTGCATATATTAAAGGGTTGACCATGGGAGGCACCAGGAAATACAAATTGTCTATTATAATCTGTAAATAGGGAGCCATATGGTACCCTAAAATCTGGGATAAGACGGAAAAGACAACTGGAGAATAAAACAGACCTATGACACAAAGATGAGAACCACATGTGCTAAGAGCTTTGCTCCGGGCTTGCCAAGATGGAATATGAAAGACAGCATCAAGGATTAGTGCATAGGACAGAATGATAAAAACTAGATCAACCCCTACAGATGCCGCCATAACCAGGAGGCCATAAACAATATGATTGGAGATGTCTCCACACGCAATCATCACCACAGCCATGTAGGCACAGTAAGAGTAAGCAATGACCTGGGTTTGGAATCGTTCCAGTCTCTTTGTCAGGATGGGTGCAGGGGTCAGCACTGCTACTGCCCTTGCCAGTATAGCTAGTGCCATCTTCACAAGCATGTTGCTGTCAAGGATGGTTGTATACCTCAGAGGGTACCAGATAGCCACAAATCTATCAAAAGCCATGGCCAAGAGGATTCCTGATTCCATGACATAAAAGGAAGGGATGAAAAACATCTGGGTGAGGCAGGCATCAAAGCTGATTTCTTTGGCATTCATCCAGAAGATTCCTAACATTCGGGGTACAGTGACTATAACCAGGCACAGGTCCACAACGGATAGTGTAGCCAAGAGAACGAACATTGGCTCATGAAGATTCTTCTCTATCCAAATGATATTTATGATGGTGACATTTCCTATGATTGTTATTACAAATATTAAGAAAAAGGGCACAGAGAACCAGCTGTGAGAAGATTCCAAACCTGGGATTCCAGCCAGGATGAATATCAAGGGCTGAGGAATGGAGTTATTACATGAGGGCATGGTCGTAGGAGCTCTTCAAGGTCTGATTCCTAGGGAGAACATGGATAATATAATATGAAATTTCTGTATTCACACTTAGAAATAGTGGTTAGTATAGTAGTTTATGATGGTAAATGACTCATAAATTGATGATTAAATCAACACTAGTTACTTGGATTGAGAATGAGGAAAATTCTGGACAATTTTCTCTCTAAGAGGAAGAAGCTTTCTCAAAAACTAAGTTCTCATTAAACATCTACTAATTCCATGGTTTAGACTTTCCCATTGCTCTGACTATACAATACTCAACATTTAGCATTTTATCGTATGAACCCATCTGGGTGATAGGATATAATGAGGCATGTCTTACACATTACAGGCAGAGTGTATGCATATTATCAAGCCACTCATTGAAGTGCTTGCTTCAGGCAAGGAAGCTGAATATAATTATGTATTGATCTTGTTTCAGGGATTGGACTTGGTGCTTTAGGATTTTTCTCTGGAAATCTTTAGATGTAAATAGTTCATTCTGATAAAAGATCCAGGAATTCTGGGAAATTTATATAGAAAGCAAGATGATCACTTTGGCAGAATAATGGATGTGTTAGATGACAAAACTGAGATCTTCAAAGGCCTCAGCAGATAATAATTTAGTATTTTTCAGATTATTCAGGAAAGCACAATTGGGATGTGGGTAAAGGTCAAAGGAAATTAGTGATTTTCTGTGGGAATGTTTGGTTGTGTTTGTATTGGGAGTAGTATTGGGGGTTAAATATAATAATTATTTTTACCAAAATACCACTTTATTTTAGTTATTAAATATTTTTAACTGTGTAACTATTTTTATAGAAGAACAAATGTTTCTGTCATTAAATGGAGGTACTGAATGTATATTAATATGCCAAAATGGAAATTATATATGCATAATAAATATTAATGTAAGGACATGATAGTAAGTTTTAAAAATTATACAATGTAATTACATTTCACTTTTAGGGCTTAGACTCTGTAATTTTATTAAATGTTTCCACTACATAATAATAAATATTACAGAAAAGAATAAAAGCATAAGATCATGAACCAAAGCATGCATTCCAAAGTTGCTTAACAAACAAACATGATGATATGAATATTAGGCCATAATTCCTTCTTGAGTTGACAGTTTTCTTATAATACTAGGGTTTTATAGTTATATTCATATCAAATACATCCCATGCCCTATTTAGCATGTTCCAAATTATTTGTAAGTCTAATGAGTTGGCTTTTATTGCTGTTATTGTTGTTTTCATTTGGGATTTCACTATGAAACAGGGTCTTTCTATGAAGTCCAGTTTGACTTCAAACTCACTAGGCAGTTATGTCCTATACTCATGATCCTCCTGCCTCAGTCTGATGAGGGCTGGCATTACAGGCACACCAGGGATAGTTACCACACCTGACCCTCGGGGAGTTACTGTTCAGTTTCTGGCATAAACATATCCTTGACTTTATAAAGACAAATAAAACACACACACACATGTTTAGGCTTAGGTTATATAATACAGCAATAGAGGGGTTTTTATATAGTTAAATCACTATAAATATGTAAGAGCACAATGTGTTGTTGGCCTAGGTGCTAAAATTCTACTGTAGCAATTTTTACATACTATGTTGACTGACTCAGACATGAATATTTCATATTATGACTTGCATTTTGTCAAAGGCACACTGAAGCTCAACAATAGATATGTCTCCTGAGAGGTAACCTGGCATAGCAAAAAATATGAAAGCCTTTGGAATCTCAGACCTAAAACTTACTCTATGTGACTTGATCTTATCTTTCTTTTTCTTTTTGATATTATACTATGATTACATTGTTTATCCCTTCCATTCCCTTCCTAACCATCCCATATAGTCCTCCTTGCTCTATTTAAAATTAGATACTAAATTAAACTTCCTCATGTCAAAAATTAGATAAGCCATATAAGTTGAAATTGATAGGTTTAAATCCAACATTTAATCCCTATATGGATAATACATGCATGTTCCTAGCATAATACCTGAAAAAGTTTTTTTTTGTTCTAAAATGCAAAATCTATTTGAAGTAAGATATGAAAGTACTGTAAATTTGTTAGTTACAAAAGACTGAGATGAAGATAAGGAAAAGTTTTGAATTGATACCCTAAGCCGAAATAATTGAAAATCTTGGTACTTTTGTACTCTAATGTTTCTAGGTTATTTATATATTTAAGGAGAAAACACTTGGTATCACTATAACCAGATATCTGGGCAAATAACAGGGACTAAAACATTAAAATCCAATTAATCCATTAGAAGAGAGGATCCTATCATAAATAGCTGTTTCACAACAAATGAGATACCCCACAGACCCAGAAACTCAATACACATTGGAGTTTCCAGGGGAAACTGTATAATCATCTATCAGAAATGTTATGGATGACGTCCCCCACATGGCAGTATCTTTAAGATAGTATTTGGATTTAAAGCAAAAATAACAAAATTTTAATCTGTGCTATCATAATACATTGACAATAGTCATATGAATATTAATAGAAGTAAAGACACACTTGATTCAAGAGTAAACACTTGGAAGGTTTCTTTTGTTTTTGTTTTTCAAACAAGTGTCTCTGGTCATTCAAAAAATTGCAGATTTCTACAATTGGTTCAGGTATTTTGTGTTATTTTGTTGAAATAACTAAGAATATATTCTTCCTATACAACTCTCTGAATCCCAGGACATTTTCACCCTTTTCTCCCCCTTCTTTGTCTCTTTTCCTAGAGTCCTACCTGCAAACAGTTACAGATCTGGTCACAGTGAGTGTGGAGGTCCAAGGAGGAGCTGTTTCACTCAAGAACATGATGGAGTGTTTGAGCTTGTGGCCCATTTAAGTTGGTTTGGTTTTCCTCCCTGGGTCCCAAGTGACCTTATCTTTTATCCAATGTGCTGCTCTTAGCTTGAATGTGGTAGGGAACAAATCTTGAGGTGAATCACTAAGGACAGACAGTGACGTGAGCTCCACAGTATTTGCTGTGGATTAGAAACTCCAGAGAGACAAACAAGAGCAGGTGAATCAGAATTGGTATCTAAGAAAGCTGAAGCTATATGGTGTGGGTGGGGAGTCAAATTTAAAACAGTGTGTACAAGGTTGTAATTACATCTACATTGATCTGTTTTCTAGTTATTTTTACTTCTAATAACCTTTAGGCTTCCATAAATAAATCCAAAATGGATATTAGAGCTCTTAATTTCTTAATTGGTATTGAAGCCCACACCTATACCTAGAAAAAGTATAGACCAGGTAAAGTTAACTTTTTAGGAGCACGTATAATATAGAAGAGAAAGGGAAGAAATGATGGAAATTTGAGCGGCAAAGGAGTGCTAGATGATAAATATCATAGAACTCAAGGCTCAGGAGGAATTGGTTTAGAAAGCCTCTTTGCAAATTGTAGAAATAACTAAAAGAGAAAGAAATTGTTGAGAACTATTTTGTTCAGAAATTACTAGTTGAGTATAGATATCTTGAGGAGAATGATATGGGCCCTGACTACTTACTCATTCTTTATTCAACAAAATTACTACTTTTATTTTAAATTACTTCTCTTTTTTGAGATTATAATATAAATACATTCTGTTTTCCCTTCTTTTTCTCCCTCCAAAGCTCCCATATACCTCTCTTTGTGTTCTTTCAAATTCATGACCTCTTATTTATTAATTATTGTTATATACATATATGCATGTTTAGCATACATATATGCAACCTTCTTGGTCTGTATAATGTTACTAGTACATTTGTTTTCAAAGGCAGACATATGGTACTGGATAACTAATTGGTGTGCTCTTTCTAGAAAATACTATTTCTCCAACTCTCAATATTCCTTAGTTGCTTGGTAGGGTTAAGACCTAGGATTTCTCTTCTGTATGTGTATTGCTGATATCATTGTTCAGCTCATGTTTAGGCAGTTATGTTATATGGGTATAGCTTATGACATTCCTAGGAGACACAATCTCACAACAAATTACATTATTAATATTTGTCCTTATATCCACAGAGAACTGTACTTCTTACTCCCATGAAGGAAATTTCTCTTTGAACAAGATAGAGACCATTGCAGAAAACAATAATGAATCAAAATGCAAAATTGTGAAGCCAAGCCTCAATGGATTCACCTGCAATACAACTACCATATCTAAGGCTCAGGGACCATTGCAGAAAAGGGAGGAGGGAGATTGTAAGAGCTAGAGTTTACTGTGAGATTATGTCTATTTATTCATATATTCTCATTTCCCAATCAAAGGCAGCCTTCAAATAATAAAATAATATCTATGAATAAGTATGAGCATTCCTACACAAACACACACACACACACACGCTCACAATGTTTTTTCACACTCACAATGTTTTTAATCAATTGTTGACTCTGGATTCTTAGGTACAGAATAACGTTGACAAGGGTGAATGACAGTCATGTAACCTCAGAGTTTAGAATAATTTTTATCAATCTATGCAACACAGGATAAAGTATATTCATTATACTCAATGAATAAAATTCTTTCTTTGGTCATTATGGACAATTATTGTATTTATGGACAGTGAAAATTCTCCTATGAGGTCTACTTCATTCATTCTTCCATTTTTGTCATTGAAACCAATTTACATCATTGAAACCACAAAAATCTTATATATATATATATATGTATATACATATATATGTATATATGTGTGTGTGTGTTGTGTAATGTAATGCTCTCCTCTGTGAAGTATTTAACGATGTTGAGTAGATTAACATATCTATCATAGAAGAGTAACTTAAAGCATATTAAACTCATGGTTTATAATACCTGATTAGTATACATAGTCTTTTTTTATATCAAGTCCCTTAATCTATCCTTGATAGCCATGACTGTTCACCCTTTATGTCTCTCCATCACACTATGCTACCCTTAGTAACTATATTTCTTTTCTTTTCTCTAATATTCTTTTAAAAATTATATTTCTTCTATTTTTGAGATTTTAACATGATTACATCATTCTCCCCTGCTTTCTCCCCTCCAAAACCTCCCATAAATCCTTGCTCTCTTTCAAATTCCTGACCTCTTTTCTCATTAATTGTTATTACATGCACATATGCTTATGTATATACATATAAATCTCTAATCATAACCTGCTCTGTCAGTATGTAACATTACTCTTATGTATGTTTCCATGGCTAACCATTTGGTACTGGACAATCAATTAGTGTGCTCTTCTTCCGTTGGTAAGACTGTTTCTTCCACTCTTGGCATTCATTAGTTGTCTCTAGTTCTTTTTGTAGGATTGTTTTACTCGTTTATTGTTTACTTAGGTTCCACAAATATAATACATGTATTTTCTTTGTTGATTAGATTTATTTCATTTATTACACTGTACTCTATATTCCTCCATATTGCAAAAATATGCAGGTTCTTCTTTGTTTTAAGGCCCAACAATGTCTTTTAAAAAGGCAAAGTTGAGTGTATTTCTCATTTACACATTACCAACCTTGCCCTATTAGCTCAGCTACTAGCTCACCATGTAGCTGAGCACAGTTTGCAGGCCTTCTCACTCTTGCCTGCTACTATACTAGTCTTAGTTAAGATTCTCTTACTTTGTTCAGTAGCAACAAAGAATGTTCCTCCATTTCTTCCAAAGCTTCACATCTTATCCTATCTGAAGACCATATCAATTCATGCATTCTATTTTCTCTCTTTGTGACATTAATAGCCCTATTTCCATGACCTCTCTGTCTTTCCTTGGCTGTTGGCACACACACACACACACACACACACACACACACACACACACACACACACACACACATTTAGACATGCATCCATACGTATCTGTGCTCTCACCCACCAGTGTACATGCCTATACACAAAAGTCCCCTCACACATACACATATCTTATTCAAAAGAAAGAAAATATAATATTTTTATAAAATACAAGTTACTATAGAGACCACATCAAATTCACAAATATTTATTGAGTTCCTCTTGTGCAAATCATTCTTGTGATACTTTCTGAGAGCCAGCCTTGGTCTGCCTAAGGGTCTTAGCAACAGCAGCTGAAACATGATCTGGAGATGACCTGGACCAATGAGAGACAGCCATGTCACACCAGCTGATGCATATTCATTAGACCTCCCCCCAAGGTGGGGTGGAGGGTATATAAGGCTTGCCTCTTCCTGAATAAACTGAGCTTGTTGTTTTGACATTCTCCCCAAGGAGTCTGTGTGGATTGACTCTGCACCTACTTGTTCCCCACCCCCAAAGGGAACAACAGCAAGGACACTGCTACAAGTGATCATTAATTTTTCAGTAGCAGATTTTCCTTAGGGAACATTTCAGAATGGTGGTGTGTTTCTTTCCTTTTGAATCACTTCTTCTTCTTCTTCTTTTGTTTTTTTGAGAGATGGTTTCTCTCTGTAGTTTTGGTGCCTGTCCAGGATCAAGCTCTTAGACCAGGCTGGCCTCAAACTCATAAAGATCCACCTCACTCTGCCTCCTAACTGCTGGGATTAAAGGAGTGTGCCACTGCCGCCTGGCTTTGAATCACTTCTTATTCTAAGGTAAGCTGTTATCCCCAGGTAAAGCATAGGTTAGAAGGACTGACAAAGAAAAGACAGCATTTTCTTTTATCATCAAGTTCTAAAGAAGGTTACTATAAACAAATTACCCAACAATATCACAAGTAATTTCATCAGATTTTGGGGCCTTTCTATATGTAGTAATTCCTTCACAATAAAAACTAATGTTTGAATTCTCGAAAAAAGTCCTTAATGGGAAAATGACTAATTATTTGCATTCTTTCTTTAGTTTCTATTACTGTATTTTCAAACAATTACATCATGATGAGCTACCTTTTACTCTTAAAGTACTAAGAACATAGTCTCTAATTTTTTGGGTCCTAACACCATAAACAATGGGGTTAAGAAATGGTGGAATCAATAGGTACATATTGGCTTTTAGGATATGTATTTGAGGGACCACATGGTGGCCAAAATGGTGGGTCAGAAAGGTAAACCCAGCTGTCAAATAGAAAACAACAATGAGACAGACATGAGAGCCACAGGTGCCTAAGGCTTTAAGACTTGCTTCTCGAGATGGGAGGCAAAAGACCGCATGGAGGATCAGAATATAGGAGAGGGCAATGTAGAAGCCATCACAGGAGCCAATACCAAAAGCAACAGTGAGACTGCAACCCTTGGTGGCTCCTGTGTCCACATGCCAACTTCACCACAGCCATGAACTCACAGTAGGTGTGTGCAATGATTCTAGTTCTGCTTGAGCAGGCTGGGGTGTTGGGAGAAGAAGCCTACTCCCTCAGCACCACAGCTACTCACATTTTGGCGATAGTGAGAATTGTGGCATGGCGCAGTGGGTTACAGATGGCCACATAGCAGTCAATAGCCATGGCCAAGAAAAAGCAAGATTCCATGGCAGTGAAACTGTGGATGAAGAATATTTGGGCAAGGCAGGCATCCAAGGCAATGTCATGAGCTCCCATCCAGAAGAGACAGAGCATGCGTGGCAGTGTAGATGTGAAGAGGACCAGGTGAGTGACTGACAGCATGCAGAGGAAGAAGAACATGGGTTCGTGGAGGCTGCATTCTGCTCTCACCACAGCCAGAATTGTCATGTTCCCCATCACAGCCACTATGTACATGGAGCAGAAGGGAATCCCAATCCAGACATGGAGGTGCTCCAGACCTGGGATGCCCATCAGCCAGAAGGTGCTTGGAGAGAGTTAGGACTTATTAGCTGGCCCCATGGTGCCACTACCCAGGGCTTGTTGATGAAGTCTTCCTTGTACAGTGTGCATGCTTTGCTAAGGTGGTTCCAAACAACTCAGAAAACAAGTGAGAAGTAAAAACTGAAAAAATAAAAGATATATTAGATGATTCCTGTATGTGTTATGTGTGTGCTAAATGACTTAGATATACTACTATAAAAGTGTGTGTTCTGATTTAGCTCAGTGGTAGAGCGCTTGCCGAGCAAGCGCAAGGCCCTGGGTTCGGTCCTCAGCTCCAGAAAAAAAATGAAATGTGTGTTCTGAATTAAAGTCTCATTTTAAATCAAGAATTTCATAAGTTCACTTAAAGAAAGCTTTATTAACATTTATATACAATAAAATATTGTGTATCTCTACTCCTTCCTGAATTTGGAGTTTCTTTTAATTATAAATTATCTTTTCATACATCAGATAAAATGAAGAACATTTTAACACTATTTTCTTCTTAATGTCTCTAGAAAGATAATTTTCTAACTCATCTGAATACTCTCAAGAAAAGCTTTGTATTTCTTAGACAGACCTTAGTTGTGTCTTTGGTTTTCCTGTTATTATCCCAGAACCTGTCCTCAGGAGACTTGAGACAGCAGGGGTCCTTCTCTAGGGATCTCTGCAGATATCCTGGTCCTCCACATGGCAGTGAAGTGGGCTCTCCAAGATTTGATCTTTACTCACATGGAATTTCCTCACAAATATATTCACTCGTTTTAAGCTTAACTTGAATTTTCCTTTTCATCTCCTTTGTACCTTTCCTAGTGTGCCCAGTTATCGCAAGTTATATGGTTTATGTACGTATTAATTACAGCAGAGATTAATACTCCAGGTATTTCTTTTGATATTTGCATTTTGAATTGGAAACTATATTTTCATTCATATCATTTTGTAGCTATAGTTTTCCTGCCTGGCCCATGGTCAAGGCAAATCTCTCTCACCTGCCAGTCCCACAGCCGCTCAGACCCAACCAAGTAAACACAGAGACATACATTGCTTACAAACTGTATGGCCGTGGCAGGCTTCTTGCTAATTGTTCTTATATCTTAAACTAATCCATTTCTATAAAGCTATACCTTGCCACATGACTCGTGGCTTACCGGCACCTTCACATGCTGTTTGTCATCGTGGCAGCTGGCAGTGTCTCTCTGACTCAGCCTTCCACTTCCCAGCTTTGTTCTCCTCCTTGTCCCACCTATATTTCCTCCTGCCTGACTACTGACCAATCAGTGTTTTATTTACTAACCAATCAGAGCAACACATTTGCCATACAGAACATCCCACAGTATCATTTCACGTAAGATAATGAAGGAGACTTACTTTATTGCTCCTTACTGAGGAGAGCCATTAATTCTTAGCTAGAAAAACCATGAAAGCTTTCCAGTTTTGACTGCAATCTGTCAGATAACACAACAACACAACAGATGCAACAGCAGAGACATGGGCATTCTAACTCACCTCTTCCTGAGTACAAAGCTTTTGCTGTTTTATTTGTGGCAAACTCACTATGTTATGTTTTGAATATAAAATATACAGTCAACTATAAACCACCAATACTTTGAATTTTTTTAAAAGTCAGATTCTTCTACATAACTTCAGTGTGAAAAATGATTAACCCTAAGTTTACTAAACATTGTCTGCTAATTTTGTAAGTTTATGTTCTATATTAAAAATATAATTTCAATGAGAATTCTGAAATAAGTTCATGTCAATTGAAGGGTTCTAGGTGCATCTCAGTAACATACTCTACAACTTATTAGTAATAAATATGTGAAATTTAATATTAATAGAATTTCCAATATTGAGCCCTGCATTTCCCATCATAATTTGACAATCTGATCAAGTGTTTCCTAAAATGGTGTGTGCATTCCATGACATACTTTTGTAGATGTAGACATCATCAGCCTACTTAGATGTTTTAATAACTATACAGTTTTATTTGGGAATTTCTGAGTTTGACATGGGCTTCATAAAAATATTTACTTAATTATTTAAATTGCTGTGATTTTGCCCATAAAAAATCACAAAGCCTTAAAAATTATGAGTATTTATTAGCAATGTTATTGCTTCTGGCTTTATCTTTAATGATTTCATTCTTGTTGTAGATTTTTCTCATATTTTTTTATTATGTGTAGTTATAGCTTTAGTAAGTTCTAAGTCACTTGATTTGTCTCATGTTTCAGCTTCCTGTTTTGGAGAATATAGAAAATAAAGATAATGGGAAGATTAAGATCCTTAAACAAGCCAGGCATAGTGGCAAATTCCTTTTGTCCCAGCACCTGGGGTGGGAGATCAGAAGCAGTTGGATCTCTGTAACTTCAAGGCCACAAGGTCTACACAGTGAGTTACAGGACAGACAGAACTATATAGTGAGACCCTTTCTTGAATATATAAACATATATATAATTATTTATATATATAAAATGTATATAATCACTAAAATATTCAAGGTACAAACATAGCCTTACACAAAGCAATCTATCATTAGTCAAGCAAGCATTACTATTTTGTTCACTATTTCACAGCAAATGTGGTTTCAGTATAGTATCTAATTAAAAACATAGCATATAATTACACTATCAAATTAAATAACAAAACTCATCCTTATGACTTATGTGTCCACTTTTCTATGTTCTAAATGGAGTGATGTAAACTTTATATTATTCATCAACCACATGATGCTTCATTGAAGAATGGTAGCTTTTTTTCACATAATCTTTTTCATCTTCCTTGCAGCATTTAGACTTAATGGAATTTCATCTGTGGTCCTTTGATTCTTTGCTGTATTACTGCACATAAACCTTATTTATTTTCTATGGTCTCATTGGAACTTTACAGTTTTGATATTTTTGAAAGGCTTAAAAATTATGGTACATTTTGTTCATTGAAATGGAATTTATTGGGTCAACTGACTTCTTTATAAGCTTAAATTTCTCAGTTTGGAAGTTAGTATTGTAATGATCCAGTCCAAAGATTAACACCAGACTCTTTATTTTATCAACAGTTTTCCAAGTAATTAAGCCATTTTTTAATGGGAAAATGGTCTTTAAGAAAACCTATTTCAGGTCCTGTACATGAAATCTACAATTAAAAAACAGCCCCAAAACACAACGACTGGGTTTTCTTTCTTTCATTTATTTTAAAATTTTTGACTTTTTTATTTAATTAAGATATAATTGCATTGACTTACCCATTTTATTCTCTTATTTCAACTTCTCTTATTTCCCTCCTTCGAGTTCCTCTGTCTACCTGCTTACTCTCTTTCAAAACCATAAGGTCTTGTTCATCTTAAATAAGACACATTTCTACTTTACTCCTAAATATTCTTCATCCCACAAGCTGTACTGTAATTTCTCAAACTCTAATGCTAAATAGAACAAAAGTAGGAATCCCTTAAGACAGCTATGATATGTCCTTGGCAGTTACAATACTACTGCAATTCTAATTCAGAATGTCAATACACTTTAGTCGTTTGAAAGATATACTATATATCATTTATGAAAGTATGCACTTTGTGTGTGTCTATGATCATTATTATTCTTAAGTTAATTATGGATATTCTTAGAATGGAATATTACCTTTCTGAAGATCTCATAATTTTACAAATTCACATATTAGTGTGTAGCCTTATTTCTTCTTTCCCGTCCAGTATGTCTGTTTTCATTCTTTCAGTTTAAAAGACGCTTGTTCTCCAGAGATCTCCCTTTGATGTGCAGATACATACATGTTCTGCTAATAGGAGCTGGAATTACAGTTCACATGGATCCATCCCAGATGGAGCAATGATTAGTGGTCCTCTGGGATCAGGGTCCATTTACCACACTAAAAGCCCTAAATTGCTTTTAAGGAGAGTAAATATTATGAACTCTTTTTTAAAGAAAATTAATACACACAATGTTTCCCTAATATGCTCTGGACACTTTGATATCTATTGAATTTCCTGAATATATCCAAGAATATTTTTATCATGAGTTTTCCTGATGTCAATTACTTGAATAGTGCTTTTATTTTCTAATCTTCCCTCTAAATATTGTACCTTGAATCTGGTTCCTGGTTATAGATCTGTTCTTCAGATATTATTGCATATGAAAAACTTAACTTTCCAAAATCTCACCTTCAGATCACTCATTCCCTTTCTTCTACTCAATAGCAATCTAGCATGTTTCTTTACATACTTCATCCTCCTCAACAATTCATTCCTATTCTGCATTTTACTAAAACCATTGTTATCATCTTTCACCTGCAAAAATCCAAAGACAGATTCTTCCATTCTTCTTTTTATCCTCTCTGACTTTACCCTACTCTTAAGTGACATGAGAGTCAGGTTACTTGTCCCACATAAGCCCATTCACAAAGAACTCAAGAAAAATTATCTTCTCTTCTAGCAAAAGACAGGAAATTATTTTATCCAGACTCATTATGGTTTGGATATGAAATATTTCTCTCCAGGCTCATGTGTTTGACCCCAGCTGTTAGATCTATTCTGGGAGGCTATAGGCTCTCAATGACATCCACCCCAGCAGAGGAAAATTAATGAAAAGTAGGCATGAGACCTTGCTAGTGTCATGCTTCTCTCTCTTTTAATCCCTCTCCTTCTCCTTGTACATCTCTACTCCTTTTCTTCCTCTTCTTCCTCCTCTACTTTCAGTACTTTGAACACCAATGTGCCTTTCTTTGCTATGTGCCATCATTAGCCTTTTATTGTGGTTTATAATTTTTCCAGACTTCTAAGAACTAAAATACATCACATGTACAGTTTCCTAAAGATCTTGCAAAGATGGTACATCTTATGGCATGAAGGCTTTCTCTCAAATCAGCAAACGTTTTTTCTAATTTTTAACTCTTTTCCTTTATTGTTGTTCCATCTTGTTTTATTTTCAAACTGTTTTAATTAAAATTTTTTACATGAACTACAGTTGAGACAATTCAAACCTTCAATATACCCTTCTCTTCTCCAAAGGTAAAATTTATCATAGAGGAGTCATCAAGTTGAATTTAACCTTCTCAGTAATGTCTGTGTTGTTTTTTTTTCTGATCACCAAACAACGCTTCACTTTCATGTTCCTTAAAAAAATCAGAGCCTATTTTTGTTTGCATGTTTAAAATTTTAGTTTTTTAAATTTCCTATTCTTTCTATGAAGTTTTCTTTACCTTAATTAGATTTTGTTTCCCTTACAAACTAGATCTAACTGATTTCTCATAATATCTTACTTCTATCAGATCATACTGCTTCACAATTTTAATTATTTCTAAATATATATTTTAATTAATTTTAGGCCACTTCCAAGATAACTCCTGTCCAATATTTAGACATTGTGTAAATAAAACATCCATGTGCATCATATAAACTTTATCATACAAGTACATAGTGGGAGCACAGTGTATATTCACAGAATTTTTGTTTGTCATTTTTATTAGTTATTTGATAATTTCATATAAATCTTATCATATTAATCACCCTCTCCCAACGTCTCCCAGATCCACCCCAATTACTTATCTACCTAACTTTGCATGCTCCTTTTTATTTATTCTGTTTTAAATTCATCAAGTACAGTTTTTGCTGTCTATATACTCTTAGATGTGTGGCTTTTCCAGTGGAGTGTAGTCTCCCTACCAATGGTCACACCCTTAAAGAAAACTGATTCTCTTACAGCAGCTATAAAAACCTTTTTCAAAAAATATTAGATTATAATGTAATTATATAACTTCTCCATTACATAAATATTCCATTCCCATTATTTTCACATAAGAATCTTTTCAAATATCTCATTATAACTACTACAAATCAATCACCTAATCACATGGAGAACGTTTAAAAAGCATTTATTGTGATTGGCAAACAATAATAACTATTTTAGGATATATTATCTTTTTGCTTTTATTACATTACAGATTTTTGTCTCTCAAAATAGCAAGCATTAGACTGGAAAACATTTCATTTTGTTGATTATTTTTCTTTTTGGAAAATGTCTTAACTGAAAGATATTCTTAACTATCATTTTTAAATCATTAAAGAAATTTATTCACAGAGAAGGGACACAGAAAAAATACTAATAAGTTATAGTTTGTAGATTTCAAGCTGAGAAATATTGACTTTCATAGCCATTTTTAGAAATTTTAGACATGTATACATATCTAATACTAACCAAGAAAATGGAAAACTAAGCTTACAAGCATAGATAAGAATTGAAAAGAAAAATAATTTTTCTTTATTTCTTAGTGTAGAGTTAGACTGTTTAGGAGTAAGGAGTGTAAGATCATCAAAAAATAGGAGAGGAGGCTATAACTTTTAAAGACTCCACTAGAACAATAAAGAGGGATTAACAAGAAAAGGAAATGTTAGATTATCTGAGATATTATTAAACCTTTGGGGAAAGTTTTTATACGCTATTTAGCTTCGTTAAAATATATCTAGACTAATAGATTATATTTCAAAAATTCCAGGAAGGCCTCTAGAAGGTAAATTCAGAAGACATTTATTTTAATATCATAATCTCTATTGTCAAGGTTACAAACTGTCAATGCTACATGATATGTATACTAACTTACAACCAAAAAAAAAAAAAAAACAGAAGACTTTTCAGGGAATGTCAATTGATGAGTCAATAACAATGTAGGAGAACTCCTAAGATGAAATAATAAGACATTTATGTGTGACAGTCAGATAGGCTTGCAGTATCAAATGTACAAGCAAATAGGATCATACAGTTAGAGAAATTTTAAGCAAAGGTTTGGATTAATGCCTCCAGTGAAAAATCTGATATTGTTGGTATTTAATTTATTTTCATAAATCATTATAAACCATTAAGGGAACAGTGGATCATTTAATAATACTTTTTAAATGTCAAAATTTGGAGAAACCGTTCTCTGATTCTCTTGGTTCTAATGCCATAGATCATTGGATTTGCCAAGGGAGGAACAAGGAGGTAAATATTAGCGACAAAGATATGAATGTGAGGGGCCACATGACGACCAAACCTGTGAGTAAGGAAGGAGAAAAAGGCTGGGGTATAGGCTACTAAGATGACACAAACATGGGATCCGCACGTGCCCAGGGTCTTCAGCCGCGCCGCTTTGCATGGAAGATGGAAGACAGTGTAAAGGATGACAGCGTAGGAGCATATGATCAATATAAAATCTAAACCACCTGTTATGAAGGCTGCAGTCAGACTATATAATCTGAAAATCCTGGTCTGTGCACAAGCAAGCTTGATTAGAGCCATAAATTCACAGTACGTGTGAGGGATGATGTTTGTTCTACAGTAGGGAAGCCAGCGAAGCATTAGTGGCTGAGGACTGAAAAGCAATGCCCCACGGAAGACAATAACTATCCCCAAGTTCTGGATGACTCTGTGGGTCAGGATAGTAGAGTGTCTCAGAGGATTGCAGATAGCCACATAGCGGTCCAAGGCCATGGCCAAGATAAACCCCGAGGCCATACTGCATAGTGAGTGAATGAGAAAAACTTGTATCAGACAGGCTTCAAAATAGATCGCTCTGTCATGAAACCAAAAATTGCTGAGAATTTTAGGCATGGCAGTTGTAGAGAGGATCATGTCAGTCACAGCGAGCATACAGAGGAAGAAGTACATGGGCTCATGCAGGGTGGAATCTGTTCTGACAATAAAGAGAATAGATAAATTCCCCAAAAGAGCACCCTGGTAAACGAGGCAGAAAGGCACTGATAGCCATGTATGCATGGCTTCCATTCCTGGAATGCCAAGCAGAAGAAAGATTCTGGGATGCACATTGCTAATATTGGACAATGGAATGGTGGAAACCATTTGCTGCATTCTTCTGTAGAATAGTGTACAGTCTTCACACCCATCTGTCCATTAATAAGCAGATTATTTATTTATATATAACATAACATGTTTCTCTCCAGGAACAAATTAAAAATTGGGTCCATTTTCCACCTTGGAACATCAGCAGTATATTAGGAGCAGTATTGATATAATCTAATGATTATCTTCCCTGTACCTATTGCTTTAAATGCTACATGAGCAAGTACTTTGTGTGATTCAGTAGATGAAATTTAAACCACATGTGTGAGTTAATTGATTCACAGACAAGATGCATAATCCTTATCCATGAGCGCCCTGGACCTTTAGAACAAAGAGAAAATATAAATGTTTAAAATTCATAACCAGAAGACATTATTTGCTCTGCTGAGAAGATAAAAGAACTATTTTTCTGTTTATAGACCAGGATAGAGTACACATTTTTAAATCTTTTACTATTTTTAAATACTCAAATACAAATTTTTATGTATTTTTCATGCATGACATATTGTTTTGAAAGTGCACACATGGTACAATAGAAATTGTTTAGTGGTTAATTTGATTGCTGCTCCTGCATAAAAGCCGGAGTTAGAATCCCCAGAACCTGTGTAAATGTCCTGTGGGAGTGGCAGCTGCCTATCAATCCAGTCTCCAAAGGCATGGACAAGGGATCCCTGGAGCAAGCCTGCTTCCTGGTCTAAGTGTGCCCATGAGCTCTGGGTTTGATTGAATGATGCTTCTTCATTTAACAAGGTGGAAGAATGCTCAAAGATTTTGGATTTCAGCTTCCAGTCTCCACTTGCACATGCAGCTATATGCATACCCAGGTGTGTGTGCCAGCACACCAATACATATGCAAACATACATACACTCTCATGCACACCACAAACATAAACAGACACACACATACATACACACACACACACACACACACACACACACACACACGCAAAAACTGGAAAAAGATATATAGATATATATTAAAGGGTGATTAAATTAAATTCATTTATCATTTTGTTAATAGATTTTTTGCATTAAAAACATTTAAAGTAGCTATAGTGTCCACACACTGCACACTACAATAGATCTTCAATTCATTATATATTCTTTGGCTGACATTTCCTCCAAGTCTTACCAGTCTATGATATATAACTATGAGTTAACCTTTAAGAATGTTATATATGAGAGCATGTGACATTTTTCTTTTTTAACATACCTGCCTTCTTGCATTACGTAATTAATAGGTGAGCCCATCATGAAAGTTGTTAACTGGTAAAGGGAAGTTTCTGCACATAATACTTACCTTGAGTGCTTTAAATGGGAGAAAGCACTCAAGAAACAGGAGACCTCAACCTACACAGAGAACTACAGGAACTAAGGAATGCTGAGAGTGGGAGAAATAGTCTTCCCCAGGGAGGAGCCCTCTAATTGGTTATCTAACACCAAATGGCCAGCCCTAAGCACAGACATACAAGTAACATTATACAGACTCAGAAGGCTACATTTAGGAATATAAATGCATGTTTGTGTATGCATGTATTAAAAGTTAATAAGAAATAAGTCAATCTGAAAGAGAAAAAGGAGGGTATATGGGAAGGTTTGGATGGAGGAAAAGAAAGGAAGAAATAATATAATTATATTAAAATCTGAAAAGGAAAAGAAACAAAGGATCTTTTGCATATTTGTTAACAAAATGAAAAGTCTGAAACATTATAGATCTGTCAGCTAGCAGAGTTTAGAAACTGAACATAAAAGGCATATAATAAAATACTGCTTGTTCCTTAAAATATTTCAGAACATTTTGACATATTTCCTCTAGCAAAATTCTACAAAATTTTATCTACTAAAATAATATTCTAGTGATATGCCACAGAAACTCAGTTTTATTTTCATTCTTTTCTACCTGCTTTATAGCTATCTTTTTAATTTTTTATTTGTAAATGATTTAAAAGTCCATTAATTATATTCATCTTCTAAATTCTTTTTTTATTAAGAAATTTTTTATTCATTCCACATACCAACCACAGATCCCCAATTCCTCCTCCCGCTCCCCACCAGCCTTCCCCATCAGTCCACCCCCCCCATCCCCTCTTCTGAAAAGGTATGGTCTCTCATGGGGAGTCAGCAAAGCCCCACACATTCAGCTAAGACAGGTCCAAGCCTTCCCCTCCGCCCCCCGCATCAAGTCTGTGCAAGGTGTCCCACCATAGGCAATGGGCTCTAAGAAGCTAGTTCATGCACCAGGGATAGGTCCTATTTCCACTGTCAGGGGCCCCTCAAACAGACCAAGCTACACAACTGTCTTGCCCATGCAGAGGGGCCCAGCCCAGTCCCATGCAGGCTCACAGCTGTCAGTCCAAAGTTCATAAGTTCCCACTGGCTTGGTTTGGTTGTAACTGTAAGTTTCTCCATCATGGTCTTGATGCCCCTTTCTCATAGAATCCTTCTTTCCTCTCTTCAACTGAACTTCCAGAGCTCAGTCTGGTGCTTGGCTCTCTGCCAGTAACTGATAGAAACAGATGCATCTTCTAAATTCTAATGATTCTGCAATTTTAAAAAATGTATAGTAATTTCTTTTTAGTGAATTGCATCTTATTTATTTTTGTGTGTGTGCATTTATGTGTGTGTGTGTGTGTGTGTGTGTGTGTGTGTATTTGTGTGCTCACACATGACATGGCACACAAATGGAGTCAGAGGACAACTTGCAATAGTTAGTTTGTTTGGGGAAGTAGAACTCAGGACATCAGGTTTGGCAGCAAGCACTTTTTCTCACTGAACCACATACTGGCCTCAGTCTTCTCAAAAAGAATTGAATCATTTCATTTATCACAGCATCAATCCTACAACAAACATCCAGATTTACAATAAACTCATCTATGGCAATTATGAAAGTATATTAAAATGACAATGTCATCATTATAGAATGAAAGGAGCCAATTTTATTTAATTTCAATAGTTGCAATTATGCCATGACTGTAAATATTGATTTATAATTTTCCTTACGTGTTATCAGTACTCCTTTACCCAAAGCAACCATAAGTAGGGTGAAGGTTTCTAAGAAAGGGTACTCTCCATACTTTCACCTTCGAATAAAGGAACCATGTTCTTATAGTAAGTAACTGGTTTTGTACCAAGATATAATCATCCCTCTATAAATCAAAATCTCTTTTCTTCTCTGAACAGTTTCTCTGTTTCTTTCCCTTCTTCATATTAATAAATTAGAGTGTTATTTTTAGAAGTTTCACTATATACTTAACTCTCATGTGTTCAGAAGTCTTACCAATAACTCTGAGGGTAATTTAGCCTAGATATATAAGAACAATAGTGGTAGCATATTTTACTAGGAAGAAGTATGTACCAATGAAATAACCAACAAATGACAGATACTGATGCAACAAAATTAAAGTCTATTGCTTCTGTCAGCATTATTCTATAGCACCAAAGGGGTGGTTGCATAGAACAGCTCCTCTCTATCAGGAAATGCATAGCAAGAACACTATTTTTAGAACTGTTCTCCTTGACAACTGCTTCACAGGCAATTAAAGAGTACGTTTCATTAGTCTCAATACTAGTATGAGTACAAGAGGGATTAAATCAAAAAGTCAATGAATTTTCAAGCTGATAACAACTAAACACAGACAGATTTCTTTCATTTGAAAATGAGTGAGAGGGACTGGAAGGATAGCTTAGTAGCTAGAGCACTAATTGCTCTTGCAGAGGACACAGTTCTCAGCACCCACACAGTAGATCACAACCATCTATAACTTCAGTACCTTGGGATTCAGTGCTCTTCTCTGACCTCTGCAGGCACCAGGCACACATATGATGCAAAGATATACATACAGGCAAAATACATACTAATATAATATAATAATACATAAATCTAAAAAAGATAATTTAAAATGTGTAAGAAAACAAAGTTAAAAAGGAGAATTAAAATGACTTGGTAATTATAATGAGTAACTGGCTCACTTTTTTGGTTCATTATTTATCTAATAGAAAGTTTTTATCATTAAATGAAATAGATTAATCACTAGACATTGTTTTTATAAGAATAGACAAAATTCACCAAGACTGTACAATTAAACTGTTCTTCTTAATATCTCTTCAACTAAGAAGTAAATCAAATTCAAAGGAAAAACATGCCTTAAAAAAAATCATACACACATTTTAACCACATACTGCCTTTGTGCCATAATCTAGAACTTTCTCAGAAATATGTAGATATCTTACATTCATCACATGAATGCTGAAAAGAAAATGAAAAATTAATTATGAATTTTAAGAAATGTACACTGTAGCCCTAGAATCTATAATACCCATAAAAACACACCATGCGGGCTGGTGAGGTAAGTCAGTGGGTGAAGTGTTTGCTTTGTAGCCGTGAGGACACCAGCTCCAATCCCTAGAACCCATGTGAAATCAGACGGAGTCATGGATATCTGAAGTCCCACTGGTGAGACTGGAGGCAGCAACAGAAGAATGGCTGCAGTCCTCAGGCCAGCTAGGCTGCTACACACAGAGGTGGCCAAGACACCTTGTCTCAAAGTAGAAGGCAAGGAGCAAAATCTGAGATACTTCTGTGACTCCAATGCCTGAAAATGACTCATGTACACCCTGCCACAAATGTACAAACTACACAAAGAGTTTTATAAATATAGAAAATAGAAATGTACCCATTTACATGAAGACCGAACTTGTCACAGTTTCACTAAGTTTAAGACAAATTACAGGTATAATCAGCAAGGACAGCTGTATAAAGGAAGAAGTATTTTTACTATTACAAGTATTAGTTGTAAAGTTAGAAGTAGAAGCCACAGAGGGAGCCTATGTGCTCTCAGGACTCCTGGCAAACAAAACCAGAAATGAACAAACCTTTGATGGTATTCTTTCTCCCAACAAGAACTCCATTCTATTTTACACCGACAAAATCTTCACTTTAAGTTCCTTGAAGCATTTGTACACAAAACATAGATGTGTGTCCCTTGCTCTAATGGTGATAAAAACTTTTAAGGGAAAATATCCCTGCTTTTTCGGAGACTACTTATCTGTAGTAAAGTTCAATTATGTGGCATGCCTCCTCTGGAGACAAATCTTCACAGTCACTGGGAAAAAAAGAGAAAACTCTAGCTGATGCTCCAAGCTATGCTGAGGTTATGTAGTCTATAACTTTACATAATATGAAAATATATGCAATCAAAATGGGCTATGGGAGTTTACTCAACTTAAACAATATACTTGTTTATAGGATACTACAGTCTTCACATCATCTTTTTTTGTTCTCTGCAGAACACTATTCTATTTTCTGATCCCTTTGGCACTTGTAAGAGCCCAGTATTCCTATTCCGTTTCTTTGGAGAATGGAATGCTGAGATATTTGTGTCGTATGTGACTCTAACTTTATCAACAGATGCTGCTGTAGTTCTGTCTTTGTTATACCTGCTGTGGACATCAAATATATAAGCAGTGGAAGAAGTGCAACCACACAGAGGTTGGGAGAGTAACCCAGATGTTTCTCTACTCCCCAAAGAGCCCAGCATATGCCAGAGAGGAAACTTTTTAAAGAAACATAACATCAAGTCCCATGAATATTCTTTCTTTTAAAAACTAAAGATCTAGTGTTTCTCAAATGTGTATGTTTGTGGGCTGACCATTTGGCATTGGATAATTAATCAGAGGAGCCTAATCTTGGGAAAAAGGTTCAATAGATTGTATTTACATATTTATTCATAGAACACACACATACAGAGAGAGAGGGAGAGAGAGAGAGATGCACACACACCAATGCTAATTAAAGAAAAAAAGACTAAGAATTTGAGGGGAGCAGGAAAGGGACTGAGAAGAGGCTGGAAGAATGAAGGAGGAATGACGTAAATACAGTATACATGTGTGAAATTTAAAAAATAAATGAAAAACTAGAGATCTAAGAATAAGAGGAGAGAAAGAATTTAAATACCATGTGTCTCACAGTATAAGTATATTTTTAATTGGGGATATACTAGATGATAAAAGGCAGTAAGTTTACTTGATCTATTCTGTATGTTATGTTTCCAATTTGTCTGTCTTTGATCTTCTCTGACTGATTTCATCATCCCTTGTTACTTTAACAAGGATATAGCTATATAGGATCAGTGGGCAGGTCTAGCCTGTCAGGGACCTGGGACCTGGGTATGTCCCATGTAGTGTGACTAAACTAATATCAAAATCTATTGTTTATGAAAAAATCAGAATAATGTAAAAAACAAAAGCAACAAAAATAATACCAACTAGAGTTTTTCACTGTTTTTGGTATATAAATTAATTCCCCAGATAATGGGAGGCGAAAATTAAGCAATTTTCAACATTCATATTTTAATAGATACAGCCTGGTGCATGAACAGAAATGATGATGAAGTCATCAGAAAGAGCATTCAAGGGGAACCTATAGGAATCATTTTTAATAATAAAAAGTGGGAGGTTAGAGGTGGAACTGGGAGGAGTGGAAAGATGGAAGGCTGTGATCAGTATGTATTGTATGATAGAAGATTAAAAAAAAGGAAAAATGTAACTTTAAGTGCCTTAAATATAAAAAGTTCATTTGTTAGTAATAGAAAGGAAGAAAAGAAAAATGCATTGATTTCTTATTATTAGAATTCTTGAAAAAATGAAAAATATACAGAAACTAATTTAAAATTTAAACATTTATCAAATAAAAAAATCACCCTTCCTTTTAAATGGTTAACCTTTACTTAGAGTAATTTCTCTCCTCTGTAGTGTGCATACTGGATTCCATGAATGAGTCTATAATGTACCAATAGGGACAAACTGAAGAATACATAATCAAAACTTGATATTGGAGAACAAATATGTAATTATTTTGTTTCCTTATTGCATCACTTAGTGAAGTTTTTTCATGTTTGAATAAAGACTGATCAAAACTAATGCTTCACTCACTTGGTTAGGGTTAGTCCAAGATATTTGATGTTATTTGAGGCCATTGTGAATGGTGTTGATTCCCTGATCTCAATATATTGAAGAGGTATGGAGAGAGTGAAGAACCTTGTCTTGTTCCTGATTTTAGTGGAATTGCCTTTGAGTTTATCTCCATTTAAGTTGATGGTGCCTATGGGCTTGCTGTAAACTGCCTTTATTATGTTGAGGTAAGTCTCCTTATTCCCTAATCTCCCCAGTTATTTTATCATGAAGGGGTTTAGGATTTTGTCAAAGGCCTTTTCTGTATCTGGTGAGATGATCATGTGATTTTTATCTTTCAATTTGTTTATATGGTGGATTACACTTACCAATTTTCAAATATTGAGAAGACAAGTATCAAGATGAATTTTTGTCAGTATGGGTTGAAAAAACTAATCTTCCAGACAAAATGTAGGAGTTTAAGTGGGTGTTGGATTTTTAACAACAACTAGTTCTTCCTAGGTAAGAAAGATGTATAAAGGAGGAAAATTCTGAGCAAAGACGTAAAAGATATGGAGAATACTATGGCTTGAATGAAGATGTGAGTCTTTATGGGTAGGAAACAGCACACAGGAATGTGGAGGAAACTAAGAGAAACTGAAGAATGGTCATTTACTAAGCCTTGCTTACACACACATGTCTATATCTACTCACCTGCTTATCTATTATCTACCCACCTATCGTCCATCTCTGTATACATAATCTATTTTTAGGATGTAGAGGAGGCACAAGGTATGTAACTAAAATAAGAATCGTTGAAGCGGTTTTGGTGATAAGTAAACACTGAACAATTGTACTTAATAAAGAATAAATGAGCCCAAATATGTGCCTTTAAGAAGCTCCTATATTGAAGATAAAACAAAGAATGATCAAAGAAATGTGTAAATCATAATTAGAAATTATAAATTTATATAAAGACAGCATCACTTTAGTGAAATTAACCTTTACTTGATTGACTGGTTCTGAAATAATTTATTTCCTGTGTAGACTAAGAAAGAAAGGTAGGAGTTACCATTTTTGAGGAGTAGTTAAATGGTTATATTTTCCATAAATATATTTACATTCTAATTAATAATTTTATTTTCAATGTTTCTGATAGAATAGTCATCAAAAAATGTAAACTATACTTTACACCTTGTTATGTACTTTTTATTTAACAAAAAGCAGAGTCATTTAATAATATCAAAAGAATCAAGTTTATTGCTCTTGGCAGGTCTCTGTGTATAAATACAAGTAAGTATGTAGTGTGAGGAAGGAAGACACAGAAGCTTTGAGGACCATAACAATACAGATTGAGTGTTAACTAATGTAAAAATTCAATAGCAAATATAAGTTCCTATATTTTTTATAATACCTGCTTTATGTAGTATTACAGAAAGATCCCTGGGCTTTGTGTATACTAGACAAACATTCTGCCAACATCTTCAACCAAAAGTAACTCTTAGTGGGGAGAAAATATTCTACCAGAAATATGGAGCTTAGATAAGGCAGATGTAATGGCTGCTGTGTTGGACTCTACAACATTTGCTGATTGAGAAAATGTTGTGTTGACTCCTGTGAGTGCATGCAGTCTTCCTTATATTCAGATGCTACTAGATCATTTATAATGCCTCTTCATAGTATATTGTCAATGGTAATTAATTTTTCAATTATATGTTCTTCATGGGCTTGTTTTCAGATTTTAATGTGTTTATATCATTCATGAGTCATTCATTTTTTAAATAAGCTTTTATCCATTACGTCACACTTTGGTAAATGCAAGGCATTAAGAGGTGTATTTACTGCTCATCAAGTTCATAGTACAGTCCCTAAAAGGCAGATGCCCACAAAAAATATTACAGTTGCTAATAATTCACACATTAACATTATGCGAAGAGATTGTTCCTAATATAAGACAAAAAAATCTGATTTCCATGAGAAAATACAAAGATGGCAGTTATGAAGAAGGTTTGAAGTACTTGCATGTTTTTCATCCTGTATTGTCATTCTCTCTGCAGCCAACTTATAAAACATCAGGAAACTTTTATTGCCAGAAAACTAAGAACATACTCTCTAATTTTTTTTGTCCTAATGCCATAAACAATAGGGTTAAGAAAGGGTGGCACCAGAAGGTACATATTGGCGATGAAGATATGAACTTGGGGGGCCACATTGTGGCCAAAGCGGTGCGTCAGGAATGTAAAGACAGCTGTGGAATAGAAAACGAGGATTACACAGACATGGCTACCACAGGTGCCTAAGGCTTTAAGACTTGCTTCTCGAGATGGAAGGCGAAAGACCGCACGGAGGATCAGAACATAAGAGAGGGCAATGAAGAAGCCATCACAGGAGCCAATGACAGATGCCACACTGAGGCTGTAACGCTTGGTGGCTCCTGTATCCACACACGCCAGCTTCACCACAGCCATGAACTCACAGTAGGTGTGTGCAATGATTCGAGTTCTGCAGTAGGGCAGCTGCTTGAGCAGGATGGGGTGTGGGGAGAAGAAGCCTACTCCCCTCAGCACCACGGCTACTCCCATTTTGGCAATGCAACTGTGGGTGAGAATTGTGGCATGGCGCAGTGGGTCACAGATGGCCACATAGCGGTCAACAGCCATGGCCAAGAAAAAGCCAGATTCCATGGCAGTGAAACTGTGGATGAAGAACATTTGGGCAAGGCAAGCATCCAAGGCGATGTCATGAGTTCCCATCCAGAAGAGACAGAGCATGCGTGGCAGTGTAGATGTGGAGAGGACCAGGTCAGTGACTGACAGCATGCAGAGGAAGAAGAACATGGGTTCGTGGAGGCTGCGCTCTGCTCTCACCACAGCCAGGATTGTCACGTTCCCCATCACAGCCACTATGTACATGGAGCAAAAGGGAATCCCAATCCAGACATGGAGGTGCTCCAGACCTGGGATGCCCATCAGCCAGAAGGTGCTTGGGGAGAATTGGGACTTATTAGCTGGCCCCACGGTGTCGCTGTCCATTGTTTGTGGATGAAGTCCTCCTCGTACAGTGTGCATGTTTTGCTAAGATTATTACAAACAACTCTGAAAGTGAATGAGAAGTTAAGCTAGGGTATCCTAAAAACTCAGCATTACCCAAACTTTAACAAGAACAGTGGGTTCTCAGCCTGTGGGTCATGAACACTTAGGATGAACTCCTCTTTTATAGAGTTTGCTTAAGACCATCGGAAAACACAGATGTTTACATTACAATTCATATCAGTAATAAAGTTACGGTTATGAACTAGCAACAAAAATAATTATATGGTTGGGAGTCACCACAGCATGAAGATCGATATTAAAGTGTTACCAGGCTAGAAAAGTTGACAACCACTGAACTAGAGTGTAAAATATATACTTAGTGACATTGAGTAAAACCATGCACCCAGATACCCAAAATTTATTGTAAATCAAGTGAAGAATCTTATATTTTAAGAAACACTAAATTTATTTGACAATATATGATACAGCAAACTCCAATCCTATTTTATATTCAGAATTTGTTTTAATTCTCAGAAACATCTGATTTATAAATGGAATAAGTTTGAAATTTTAGATGTATTCATTTCCTTCTTAAATCATACCTAAATCTTCCTCTCTCCTCTGTCTCTCCCTCACTCTCCCTCTCTCTGTCTCTCTCTGTCTCTCTCTCTCTGTCTCTCTCTCTCTCTCTGTCTCTCTCTCTCTCTCTCTCTCTCTCTCTCTCTCGTTTGTGTGTGTGTGTATATGTGTGTGTGTGTGTGTGTGTGTGCTTTTTTAAACTAAGGATTCATGTTCCACAGATGATTGAATCCTTCTTTGCCAATGTTTTCATAGAATTTATCCCCAAGAGTCATTTTCTACTGCTGTATAAATGTGAAGGTTTTCTAGAATTTGAAAATTAAAATTAAATTGAAAATTCCAAATTAAAATTTGAAAAATTCTAGAAAATGTGCCAGGTATTCTAAAATTTGAAAATTAACAAGAGTTTTCTAACACTTTCTCTGTTTTCTTAAGTATGATTTCTCAATTCATATGCCCCATTATTTTAAGCTTTAATTTCAGGAAACATCATTTCTGTTTCAGCTTATTCCCCATATGTCCAGTCCTTCTTTACTTCCACTATGTTTAATATAGTTGGCACAAAATAGTAACTCTTAGACTTCTTTTGATGTTTGCACATGTGTGATATTTGTCCTCATTTTCATACAAATTGAGGCAAGAGAGTAATGCCTATTCTCCTAAAACATAAAATAAAACAGCATCTTAGAATGCCCATATATGTTAATGCTTAGCTGGAAATGCTATGCAAAGTAAATACTGATTTTCAGCATGCATGTATGCAACAGGAGCTCAGAACCTATAGATAATGCAAGAGCTGTACTTTTTTGGACTATAGGGTCCATTTGGTTTTCATTGTGTTAAACTTAATTTTTCCTGTCACATATTACATTCAAAATTATGTAAAACAAAATGTGGTGATACCTGTTAAAACATACTCTTGTGTTTTCTCTTCCATATTTCATAACAGAAGTCAGGTTGATGTCGGTGAAGTGCTACAAAGGGAGATACGAAAGAACACTCTGCTTTTTAAACTTCAGTTCAGGATAATTCCTTATGACCCAATAGTTTTAGTCTGGAATTCATTCCTTGCTTTTTATTCTTTCTTATCTCTACAGACTTGGTAATTTGAAGAATAACTGACTGAACAGTCTTTTTAGGAACAGAGTCTTATATAACCTAAGACGAACTCTTGATCTTCCTGCTTCTACATTCCAAGTGCTTAGATTACAGAAGTGTGCTACCAGGCCTAATACTAAAAACATATTTAAAAATATATATTTTTTGACTAATTTAACATTTCCAATCTGATATATGTGTATAAATTTATTATGTATGTGAATACCCATGATATTGGGTATATGTATGAAGTGGGAATTTAAATCAAAACAAGCATACTGATGATCACAAACATCCAAAATGTCCTTATGATGAAGACATTGAAAAGTCTTTGATTTACTTTTTAAAAAGGCAATTAAGATAAGTAAGAGAATGTAGCAGTTTGGGCTGTTTTGAAACATTGTTTCCTGTTTGTTCTTGCTCAACTGATCATCTCAATAAAGGACACTTTTCTAACTATAGGCCTTGATATGACAGACCATTTTTTAGTGTGGAAGAGGCCAAAACCAGTTGTTCTCTGCATGCAACTGTCACTGCCACCATGATCTGTCCTGGAGAAGCTGCTAAAATGCTACTGTAACTCTTACTTGGATTGTTGATCATTCTATATAGCATAGTTAGCTAGCAAGTAACTATATTTACTGCATTTACAAAGGCTAATCTTTTTATAATGTATCTATGATATTTATCCTTATCTTTAACATGGTTCTTCAAAGAATAAACATTACCATTTTGAGGATTGCATCATTCTGTCCATGCAAATGCAGGTATAGCTCTCTTCCCCTTCTCTGTTCTTATTTAACCATGTTAAAAGCTAACAGTTCTCCAGAGGACCATATTCTATGAGAAACAGATTAAAGCTCATTCAGCTTACATCAGCTGGACTTACAATTCATTCTGGGTTTCATCTGATTAAGAGGGTTACTTAAAGAGCAATTAGTGGTCCACTGGGATAAGGGTAATTTTCTGAAACAACCAAAACTAAATGAACTTTAGGAAGAGTAATTATTATGAATATTTTTAAAGATAATTAATGAAGACATTTCCCAGATGTCATCTGGTTATTTTGATGTTTGAAATATTTGTCGAACGTATAAAAAGAAAAACAACCAGTACCAAATAAAATGTTATATTTAATCTTTTGAGAGCTTATCCTTGGATAGACTGTAGGGTTAATGCTTAAAAGTCCCTCTTCTCTCTTAATCTTTTTTCTCTCTTAATCTTTTAAATAATCCTTTGTAATAAAAAATTACATTTTAATATATAAGGAAACGGAATTATGAATAGACTTCAATGTGTGTTGAATTTTTTTAACAGCCAATAAAAGGTAATGTCAGTATCTGAATTCAGACAGATCTGGCTTCAAATATAGACCATGTAATTATTGAATCACTAAAATTAAAAAGAAGAGTATATTTGTCAGTTGTATACATTGTTTTATAAAGTACTTGGTTCTGTGGATTGTAACTAACAATATCCCAAATGACCAACAGGTGCTTCTCAATATGGTTCCTGTTGCCCATCTTCACATCGCTACCTTATGCCTAGATCACACTTGCTTTCTGTGACATTTGGCAGTGTAAAGCTTTGTGTTGTCTTCTTGTTTATCATGGCTTTGTGTTAGTGTTCTTCCTGTTTCCTTTCCCACAGCATGTATGCCCTATGTATTTTGAAGTTAAAGGCAGAAAGTCACTGTTTAAGAAAGACTGATGTCAATAACTAGAAGCAAAATTGGAGAAAAAAGGTGAATAATGGGAATGGGAGGGGATTAAATGATCTTATGTAGCCCTATATAATAATACTAAAGGACAAGAGGCCAGTTTTCTCCCTCCCAGCATCATTTGTTGCTTGTAGTTCTTTGTCTACAGATGGGACTCTGTAAGACTCCCTCTCTCATTCTGTGTTAACAAATCTGTTGATATTGCCATTGTTCATGTTTTGTTTATGCTGCTATTTCTAACAAAGACTATTTTAAAACAGACTTCCTGGTACTGTGGCTCTTACCATATTTGACCTCCCAGCCATGGGTCTTTGAAAAAATCCATAGTTTCATAACTTCCTCCTGCAGAGAAGAAGTCAGCTCCAACCAGAAAACAGTTGGTAACTTCAGAATAGTCATGCCATTATTGCACCAGGGGGTATAACTTGCCTGACAGGTTGTTATTGAAGTGTTTAAGGTCCATAGCAGGATAAAACCATAGCAACCTACTCCACTATGAAAGTTAGATATTTCCCAGTTTAATCTCCCCCAGTTCCTATGACCACCACACACACTAGATTTTAGACTTTGTAGAACTATGGGCTTGGATTGACTACCTGACAACTCTCAGATGTAATTTTTAATTCTATCATGTTTCCCCACCCCCAAGCCAGGTCTTGGAGGTGTTTCTTACCTCTTTCTTCATAACCTTTTCATTTTTCCAAGCTTTTCAGTTGTTCTATCACATGCTCTTATATTTTCTCCCCCTTTTCACTCTGAATATTCTCATGCACAGTCATACAGAGAATGCTCTAATACAGTATCTTACACTGGAAGTAAAACCAACACCTGATGTAGGGCAAGCTACAGAAAGATGGCTAAAAAAGCCCCTGGGATGAGAAAATGTTTCCGTTTAGAATTTAATTATTAGCTGTTAACACAGTGAGACAGACCATCATAAGGGAACATGATTACAAACTAAATGAACAGTGCCTATGGGAGGAAATCCTTAACTATTGAGAAAGAAGAAAAGCGTAGGACACAGTAAAAAAAAAAAAAAAAGAGGAAAAAATGACACAGAAGACTAAGGAGAACAATTCATGTCATTTATGATCATCTTACCTATTTAAAAAGCCCAAAATTTAATCCAAGTACAGTGGGAAACCATTTCCCCCATAATTTGTAATAAAATATGGAAAAGACGCAATGCAGTCTGGCGGTGTTCTCTGGAGAACTCTCCTCAGTCTACCAGGGTCCAAGCAGGAAGAGAATGCAGCACATCTGGATTTTGGGTCTTCAGGGCCCTCCCTTGGCCCTGCCTTGTAGGCGGTCATTGTGATGGTCAACCGTAGTGGTTACTGTGGTGGTCAGTTGTAGTGTCCATTGTGTTGTTGAGGGATAGTGGCCACTGTTGTGGTCAGTTGTAGTATTCATTGTGATGGTTAGTCAGAGTGAGTGGGTCTCAGTTTCTTGTGCCTTTCTCTTGGGCTCTTTTCCTTCTGTTTGCCTTGTTAAACTTTGGTGTGTTAGTTTTTGTTTTATCTTATCTTATTATATTATCCCATAGAGGCCTGAATATTTTCTAATGACCTGAATATTTTCTAATGACAGACAAAAAGGGGGTGGATTCAGATGAGAGGGGAAGTGGGGAGGAACTGGGAATCTGTAATCTGGATATATTACGTAAGAAAAAAAAAGCTACTTTTATAAAAGAGGGAGGGAAGAAAAAAGAAAAGAGAACACCAAACCTGGGGAGTGTTTTTATCAGTCAATAGTGTACTCATGCAGGCTGTCAGTCAGTAGTGTACCTGTCGAGGCTGTCAGTCAATAGTGTACCCTTCAAGGCTGTCAGTTAATAGTGTACCCTTCAAGGCTGTCAGTTAATAGTGTACCCTTCAAGGCTGTCAGTCAGTAGTGTACCCTTCAAGGCTGTCAGTCAATAGTGTACCCTTCAAGGCTGTCAGTTAATAGTGTACCCTTCAAGGCTGTCAGTTAGTAGTGTACCCTTCAAGGCTGTCAGTTAGTAGTATACCTGTCAAGGCTGGTACATACATAATTAACCATCATGTATTAAGAAATCAATATTATTGACAATATATAAGGAACTTACTCTAAGTGCTGGCTAGGTTTGTATCAACTTAGCATAAGCTAAAGTCATCTGAGAGGAGGGAAGCTCAATTTAAAAAAAAAAATGCCTCCAAAAGATCTGGCTGCAGGAAAGCCTGTAGGGCATTTTTAAAATTATAGATTGATGTGGGAGGGGTGAGACTATTGGGGATGGTGCCATCCCTGGGCTGGTGGTCCTGGGTTCTATATGAAAATAAACTGAACAACCTAGGAAAGGCAATCCAGTAAGAAGCAGTCCTCCATGGCCTCTGCATTAGCTCCTGTCTCCAGGTTCCTGCTCTTTTTGAGTTCCTATTCTGACTTCCTTCAGTGACGAACAGAGGTGAGGAAGCATAAAACAAACTTTTTCCTTTCCAAGTTGCTTTGGCGATGGTATTCCATCAGAGCAATAGTAACTCTAACTGAGATATTCTATATCTAAAAATTATTTAGTATCCTTACATATTCTGGATGCAGTTCAAAATTTGATTTCATGTGGTATTAGTCAATTTCTTCCAGATACCAAGACCCTAAATATTTGAGAAATCCCAAAGGTCACTCCTAAGAAACAGCATAGTGCTTCAGTCTGGAAGTAGAGGACAAAGGCCTTTGGGAAGTGGCATGAAAGGAAATGTTGGCACTGAGGTAGCTACACCCACTCCCTTACATTTATCTTGGGGCCTCCTGTCTCTTAGGATTGTAGGAAGATTTATAAATTAATCCCATTTGTTTGTTGAGTTGAATGACCACTCACAATAAGGGAAATTATTCTACCCAGTGTGAGAGATCAGGGAAATATTTAGGTGAGTGAAAATGGAAATACACAGTTGAGAACCTGAGAAGCAAAGTAGTTTAGGTATTTATCAAAAGTAGAAGGTAAAAGTCTAAGAAGCTGTTTTAGGGTAAGTTATTATTATTATTATTATTATTATTATTATTATTATTATTCAGTTAAGGAAATACTTATGAACAAAATATCTTAGATATTCATGTATGCTAAAAGTCTCCATTTAGCCTCAAGCTTTTCAGACTGACAAGGCTTTGATAAGATGCCCAAGACTGATGTGGTTCATGGTCTTTGTCAATGGATTTGCTGCTTACAGGAGGCAAAGAGATGCTTTCAAACTTGACAGATAAAGAATGTCAGTTTACACACTAATCCTGGTGGCAGATGTCAAGTCTGTGAGGACTGATTTGAAATCATAGGTCATAAGCAGCAGAAAGTAGACAGTCCAAAGCGAACCTTGCTACAGCTTGACAGGAGGACTATTGCTAGAAAGTAGACAAGCTACATCACATATGTCTATATTTGGGTAGCCACAGACTCTAACATAGATTTTCGGATTCATAGCTTAGTAAGTCTCAAGGATTTTCATCTTTTGTCTAAATGAAACTTTGTGTTTCACTCTGGGCACAATTTTCTATCTTCACTGGATAGAATGAAATGTGCCCAAATAAGAATATCATAATTATCAGTTGAAATTGACAATAGTGAAAACATTAAAGATGTGATTAATATATCAATGTTTAGCAGTCACTGGATGTCACTAGAGGAAATTGATGATTCTCACAATACAGCTGCCCACATCATCTTGAAAAACGCCCATTTATGAGCCTTTTATATTAAGATGCTGTATGTCTTCTCTGTTTTTAGTTTCTGCAGTAATGAAAGATCCCTGTTTTTCTCATTGTCACTGTTGTCCTCAGCTGCAGCAGAAGCATTATTTTGCGATTACTATCTATAGTATTCATTTTATATATTTAACTTACATCCTTTCTTGTTTTATTTATTTTCAGTTACAGCTGTGAATGTTTGTTCAATGAGAAACAATAGATGTATGGTCTGATATGAAACTAATTTCACTGGTTTGCATGCAGTATCTTCTTGGTTTATAGCACAACACTGCTGATAAAGGATGCAACTTTGATATATATAGAAAAGTAATCAATATATATATATATATATAATTAAAAAGTGAATCTACATTTCAACAATATAATTCAAGCTAATGTGATGTAGAACCAGAGAAAGAATGTTAACCAGCAAGTGGCATCTCAATAAAGGAAAAAGTCAAGTCTATTTTTCTTAAATTTAGTATTTTTCTCTTTGTTGTAAAATTTTCTTTGAAAACTATACATTATTTCAATTAAGTGTATTTTGCTATGTAATTAGCTTCCAGAGTAACAATTCAAATTTAGAGACTGTGACACTCTCATAAGACCTGTACAGGTTTGCATCAGACAAAATATCAGCAGAGATAAGGGGTGGGGGGGTGTACACAAAGTCCCACCCTAACCCAAAAGCTATTTGCCCCTGATACCTACTGGATAAGGATAACCAGTTTTCTCCATTGTAGTGTCATTGATTATATCAACTATACTCTAAGGCAGACCCTGTGCCTATATGTTGTTGATCAACAAAAAAAAGACTCTGTTTTTATCTATTTTATTTTATTTTACGTGTGTGTGTGTGTGTGTGTGTGTGTGTGTGTGTGTGTGTGTGTGCATTTTATTTTGTTTATGTTCTTGTTTCTTACTTGTTTTTTTGTTTTTTTAAAGAAAGAGAAAGGGAGGTGGGGAGGCTCTGGGAAGAACTGGAGGAGAGAAAGAATAAGCAAAACAGATTGTATGAAAAAGTTTAAATAAAAAGAAAAAAACAGAATTACAGTTTGAAATCAAATCATGTTTGGAGTCTATTGTCTGAAGAGAGCAAGATTATCAATTATACAAGCATCAGTTATACAGCTGAGAATAGTTGGGGGAAGAATGAGACCAGTGCTGGCCCAAACTTGCTTGATTTTTCTAAAGATACCATGATTCTCTAGCACTATGAAGGAAAACATGAAATTTAACAGGATAACAAAACAATTTCAATCTCTGCAGAAGTCATCTAAAGAAATGATGGTGTATGACCTCTACCTGTCAATAACATTTCTTTGGATATTATTAAGTTAAAACTGTGGTCTTTAATTTGTGTGTGTATATGCTCTATCAGGCTGATGTCTCTGGAAGCTCATTCATGTTTAAAGTGATGTTGAGTGATTCTGCAGAAATGAAGCACTTGGTAGATAGAGAGTAGATATTTTAATTAACTGACCATAATCATCAGTGACACCGAGAAAAGGGAAATAGGATTGGGATGGCTTAAGGAGATAAGCACTGAAATCTCTTTTGTTTACTTTGTCTTTTTCTCCTTTTTTTTTCTTAAAATACAGATCCTGGCCCTGTCAATGCCTTTCCCGTTAGAGAGTAACCGTAGAATTGGATTGTGGTCTAACAGTCAGCCCAATGGCAACCTCAAATTCCAGCAGCATCATGTCCTCCACATTCTACCTCACAGGCATCCCTGGCTATGAGGAATTTCACCACTGGATTTCCATCCCTTTCTGCCTTCTCTACATTGTTGGAATAACAGGCAACTGTTCCATCTTGCATATTGTGAGGACAGACCCGAGGCTCCATGAGCCTATGTACTATTTCCTGGCTATGCTTTCACTCACTGACATGGCCATGTCCCTGCCTGCCATGGTATCACTTTTTAGGGTGTTGTGGTCCATTTCCCGAGAGATCCAGTTCAATATTTGTGTGGTCCAAATGTTTCTGATTCATACCTTTTCCTTCACTGAATCATCTGTACTCCTGGCCATGGCCCTTGACCGGTATGTGGCCATCTGCCACCCCCTGAGATATGCTACCATTCTCACCCCAAAACTTATTGCCAAGATTGGAATTGCAGCCTTGCTTCGGAGTGCTATTCCACTCATCCCTCTCCTGGTTCGTCTAGCATTCTTTCCCTTCTGCCGCTCCCATGTCCTTTCTCATTCTTATTGTCTGCACCAGGACATAATCCGCCTTGCCTGTGCTGATGTTAGGTTTAATGTTATATATGGAATGGTTGTGATTACTATGCTGTGGGGCATGGATTCTTTGGGTATTCTAATAACTTATGTTTTTATCCTTCACTCAGTGTTAAGAATTGCATCCCGTGAGGGTAGGCTTAAGGCACTCAACACATGTGCATCCCACATCTGTGCTGTGCTCATTCTATATGTGCCTATGATAGGGGTGTCTATTGTCCATCGTTTTGCCAAGCATTCCTCACCCTTTCTCCACATCTTCATGGCCCATATTTACTTGATGGTGCCACCAGTGCTCAACCCAATCATCTATAGTGTGAAGACCAAGCAGATCCGACAAGGAATCTTACATTTCATCTGTCCCCACAAAATTAATTCTTCTGCAATGTAATCAGGTCAGCAGGACAACAAGGTGTTAGACAATCGGTGTGATGTCATGGTGAATTATCTATTCTAAGTATGTTGTACTCAGAATTGACAAAAAATATGCATAGCAGAATTAGAGGCTCTGAAAGTGCTCACAGTTGCTCAAAGAACTAGCTAGCTATTTTCTCAAATGTGCTTTTAAAATCATCTTCAGTCATTAATGCATTAGAGAGATGATGATGATGATGATGATGATGCATATTAGTGAGAGATACGATGCAAATCACTGTCTTCTGTCCTTGCCTGTTACTAACCTTAAACTTCATATAAGGAACTTATCTACAAAATTTTCCTTGAATTGGCAAAACCCAGCTTCTTTTTGCTTTTTGACATTTGATGATGTTTGGCATAGGACCTTACATAACCTTTTAAATTTTATTACATTGTGCTTGAAATCTGCTTATTTGATCATATTTATAGATGGTAATGACTTGACTTGATACTAAATTTATACTGTAGATCAAAACAGAAGTTTCTAGCCAGCATGTTGCCTGAGAATCACCTTCATTTAAAAAATGTATACATATTGTTCTTATCTGGGGAGGTGTGGTCACTTTAGAAGGGAGCAACATCAATATCAATTTTCTTTATTTGGTTTATGGAAATGATTTTAACTTTACAGAATTCTGAGAGTAATTTTGCCATGTTCCCAGAGATTATTATGTGACACAAATAACTACAATCCATTAGTTTAATAAGAATACAGGGTGAAAATATTTAAATATTTGCAAATGCAGGTGAATATGGTTTAATTATTTCGAAGTTTTGGAAGAAGACAACATAAAATTCTAGATCACGTCTGTAGGCGTCTCTTAGTGTTTTTGCATGTATTTTGTTTTACCTTTTTGTTTAAGTTTTTTGCATACACTATATTTTGATCATGTTTTCCTCTCCCCAATTCCTCTCAGATCCTCTCATGAGTCTGATCACTAGTTAAACCTTCTGTCTTTAAAATAATCCAGTTTGTAATCGTACATAAATGGTGGGAAAATAGTGGAAATTTAGTTCAGTCTGAATGAAAAAAGACAGAAGGAGATGTGAAGGTCTGCCTTGCTAACAGATAATGTCTTTTCATATACTTTGTTCTGGCTGCTGTCACATAATTTGACTTCCTTTGGTGTAAGAGCAGCGCTAAACAATTACTGAGTACATAAACCCAAAGAAACAATCAGGTCATTGAGTAAAAGAATGAGTAATTTGGGTGTTATCTTTTTAATACAAGTGCTGTAATGAGGTCACACTTAATACAATAGAAGGGATCCTAGAAACTTGAAATAAAGATTTCAGATTCCAGGCAGTTTGTCCACTCCTTAAAAACCCATTATTTCCTCTTTGTTCCTTGGTTGTTTTTTATTTTTGGTTTTGTTTTGTTTTGTTTTGTTTTTATCTACCTATGTCTCTTTCCCCCAGTTTTGATCCTTTACTTGAGTGTACTTCTTGTACTCTTCTATTTCAACACATTCAATTTGACCAAAGAATCATTAATTAAAAACAATCCTAGAACTGTTAACCTCAAAAATGAGAATATTTTCTTTTTAAATTTACAATAAAAGTTGCTTCAAAAACATTATTTTGGCCAGGCAATGGTGGTACATGACTTTGATCCCAGCACTTGAGAGGCAGAGGCAGGCGGATCTCAGTGAGTTCGAGGCCAGCCTGGTTACAAAGCGAGTTACAGGACAACTAGGACTGTTATACAGAGAAGCCCTATCTTGGAAAAAAAAATAAGAAGAAAAAAAAAAACACTAATTTGAAAAATAACATTACTTGTCATTGAACATTGCATAAGTTGAATTTAGTTAAATTTAAAACACTTTAAAAACATACTTTCAAATACAGACTATATTTTATTTCATTAAAGCATTTTCTTTATTTTTGATAACTTCATCCAGGTACATGAAGAAGTATTTGTCTCGTTTCTCCCTCTTATTCCTCCAATATTCCCCCAAACATGTACCTCCAAATATGTTTTTTTGATAATTCAGTAAATTCAGTTATTCAGTCCCGTGTGCACATAGCCTTGGGACTCCCAGCTTTTGCATGGGAAAACTACCAGCAGCCACATCCTCAAGGGAATTATTCTAACAGCCCTACCATCTATCCATTGCCAATAACTCTTCAATAAGGGGTGAGTCATGCAGATCATCTGCCCCAGTTATGCTGGGATTTTTACTGCCTTGCTCTTGTTCAGGTCTTGTGTAGGTAACCACAGTTTCTTAGCATTCATGAGTATGACCAATGTTATAAACAGAAATTTTGAACATACATTTTATGACTTTGTTTCAGAAATATTTTTATTAATTTCCTTATTAACAAAATAATGCAATTGACCAGTTCAACCTTGGTTTTTTTATTCTATTTTTTAAAAAATTCATGTAATTTATTTTTATAATATCCCACACATATAAATATATGTGCTAGAGAAACTATTTTAAGTACAGATGACACACACAAATGTGCACATACATATACACACATGCACACACAGGAAGAAAGAGAAACAGATAGATGACATATGTAATTTGGGAATGAAAATTTTTATCCATTATGTTACCAATGTAGCTCATTGTTAGAACTACATTATATTTGCAAGTCTCAAGAAAAAAATCATTAAAAATATATACTCTTAAAATTAAGGGAGATATCCCTAGAAAAGTAGTTTTGGTCAGGATAATTGATTGTGTACATCAGCAAATAAATGAATAGATGGCTTCCTGGAATTTCCCTCATTGTATGGGAGTGTCATCTGGTGGTGTCATTATGCTGGCCGTGTTTAAGCAATCATGTTGTTGGAAGATCATGGGTAGGTTTTTCCCTGTCATGTGTATGGGACACTATTTAGAAGTAGCCATCTTATTCTTATGGTTCTTTGAGTGTTTCCATCCTCTGGAACTTAGGTATAGGGGTTGCATTGCAGATGTGTCAGTTTGGATAGGGTATGCCTCTGGCACTTAGTCTATGCATTCTTACCAGTTGTGGATTTCTGTACTAGTCTCCATCAATTGTAAAAAAGAGAAGCTTCTTTGACATACAGGGAAATTCCTCAGTGTCCTGCCCCTAGGTAAAGGGATATAAGTATTTAATGGCTGCTGAGAGGGTAAGAATCCATTTACTCAAAATACAAACTCCAACAAAAATTGTCCAACTAGTTAGCACTGAATGTAACATGTATGAGGGATGCTAAATGAATCAATAAACTGTACACCCATATATACATATTTGAATAATTTGTGAATTTAAGAGGGAGTGAAAACATAGGAGGAGACTGAGTGGGAGAGAGTGGAGCAAGAGTGATATAGATGTAATAGCTATATAAGAAGTTCTCAAAATAAGATGGCTCTTGTTTATCATTTTTATCATTCAAGTATTATTTGACATTTTTTTAATTGTTGCAAATCACTTTTTTATCCCACTTAAAAGTCAATTTTTAATCTACTAGCTTAGACAATAAAACATATTTTAACAACAGTGTGAAATAGCCACTTTAATATACATGTAAATAGGGACAAATTTATATAAAAAATGTCTTGTTAAAAAGTTTTTAAGACATTAATATCAATACATTAATAAAACTACCAGGTCATATAAATGCATTATTTTATTATATTCACAACATAGTTTTTTGCTTAAAATCAGGGAAATAGTTTGTCTTATTCAGAAGTGAATATTTTGCAGTAAGGAAATGATTTAAATTTCATGGTTATCTCAGTCTTCTAGATGAAGATGCATAGCGTGGCACCACAGAAGGCAAACATTCAGACTGCTCAGCATGGAGAACTAAACTAGGAAAATGATACATGTTTATATAAAAGAAACAAAAGAAAATCAGCCATGATGGTATGTATACACATGGGTCCTAGTATTCAGGAGGCTAAGGAGGAGGACTATGAGTCTGAGGCCAGCCTTCACTACAGAAGAAAACCAGATAAAAAGAATCATAAACAAAAAAAAGGTATAAAAAATTTTAAAATATAAAGAAAAAGCTAAATAGCCAAATGAGCCTACGGAATGTTACTCTTAAGTTTCCATGATTCTTCTTATTAAGAACATCCCAGACAGACTTTTTCATTTTCATATCAGAATATTATACTAAAGGATATTATGGATTGACCTAAACTATCAATCAAATTCAATGAGAGGCAATTAATTATTTTGTCCCATAGTCTCTACCCCTTAAACTGAAGTCACCTACTCCAGCAATATGCCCTGAAAGAGGAGTCTATAGCAGCCTGGCTTCTGTCCTTCCCAAGTCTTAGATAAATATTAATTTTATCTTTGGATATCATTATATAACTCTATGTTTGACAAAACATCATGTTTGTGATTTAATTAATCCAAACAAGGTAAAATTCTAGAATGTAAAAACCAAAGCATCTTTATTACATGAACATCTTAAAATCTGTAAGAAATAGATATTTTCTGGAAATGTAAGGGAAAAGCATTTGAATGATAGGCAAATTGTCTGTTGACTTCAGGGAATCAAGTTAGTCTACCAGAGATGAGCTTCCTTATGCACTTCCCAGTGATGAATGGTCAGCCTTGGATGCAAAAAACCACAAACAACAAAAATGAAATTAGCAGGTTTCTGCATAAACATACATGTATAAATGGGTATGTAACATAAAAACAGTCAAAGAGGCTATCAACTGAAGACTGTGGGGAACAGGAAGGCTTTGAGGGAGAGTAGCTTGGGCATGGGGAGGGGAAAGTGATAAAATTCTACTTCAATTAAAAAAATTAAAAGTTAAAGGAAAATAAAACAATTTATTTTATGTATATACTCTATGCATAAGGTGTATAATGGAGCTTATTTATATAATCATTAGCTTTTATTATTTGATTAATTAAATAATCTGGTTTGCACCTATGAATTCGTTCATTTCTGTTGTTCTTGAGACTAGGATAATTAGTAATTCCTGAATTCACAAAGGTATTATTTTACTCTGTCTATGGAAAACTGACATAGAAAGATACATATAATATAAAATATTTAACTTATTCTAGTACACTGATTTCCCCGTGATTACTGTAGTATGTTGATACACTCATCAAAGGCACTTACATTTCCTGTAAATTTCCTAATTATGTCACAACAATAACCTTTGGGAATAATATGTTCTGTAGTTTTACTTATTTTAAAATGTTTTGTGCATTCTTTTCATTTAAATTTTCATACAGTGTATTTAGATTATAGTTTCCCATCTCCCAACTCCTCCAAGATCTTCTGCATCTCTCCACATACCCAACATTATACTCTTTTTCCTTTGAATTCTATTATGTTTTTTATTGAATGTTAAATACTCCAGGACAAGATATGAACAGACGGTTTTTGGATTTTTATTTAGACCTCGTCCTTTATCTTGGATTCCCTGTTCTTTGCTGTTTAACTAGACTTGAATCATTTTGGTCTGAAGCAGGGCCCTACTACTCGCACCCTTATCTCTTTGGTCTTTATTCCATAAACAATGGGGTTCATGGTTGGGGGTATCAGAAGATAGAGATTTGCCAGAAGGATGAGGGTGTGCCTGGCCACATGGTGCCCAAAGCGATGAGTAAAGAAAGAGAAAAAGGCCAGGGTGTAGAATATCAAAATAACACAAATATGAGCTCCACAGGTGCCAAAGGCTTTTGTCCGGGCTTCCCTGGACGGCAGTTGTAGGACTGTTCTCAAGATGAGCCAGTAGGACAAGGAAATGAAGACAAAGTCAAGCCCTGTGGTGAGGAGAGCTGCCGAGAGCCCATAAATGCTATTTAAGGTAATGCTGTTGCAGGCCAACTTGGCGATGCCCATATTCTCACAGTACGTGTGGTGGATAATGTTGCTATGACAGAAGTCTAGGCGGAGAATAAGAAGAACACCAGGAGTAACAACAGCCACACTCCGAGCTACCAGGGCCAGCCCAACCTTGACAATGAGAGAGCCTGTAAGCAGAGTTGTATAATGCAGTGGTGTGCAGATAGCCACATAGCGGTCAAAAGTCATGGCCAGTAAGACAGCAGATTCAGAGAGGAAGAGAGCATGGACAAAAAACATTTGTGTGAGGCAGGCAGGGAAGGCGGCAGCCAAGGGACCCTGCCAGAAAATGAGTAGCATTTGGGGTACAGTGACGGTACAGAGGAGAACATCATTGAATGCCAACATGGCCAGGAAGAGATACATGGGTTCATGGAGGCTCCGGTCACAGACTACCACTGCTATAACCAGCACATTGCCAAACACAGCTAAGAGGTACATGAAGCTGAAAGGGATTGAGATCCAAATCTGGATATCTTCTAATCCTGGTACACCAGTGAGCAAGAAGAAAGTGATCTGAGTATGTGTAGTGTTGAGTTCTATAAAAGAGAATTTTGAAAGAGTTTATTACATAGAAGCAAATGATCTAGAATATATATATAGTATATATATATAGTATATATATACTCTCTCTCTCTCTCTCTCTATATATATATATATATATATATATATATATATATATATATATATACATTGAAGCTATTGAAAGCACAATTATTTTTGGTTTAATGAAGAGGAAAGGACGAAGACCATAAATAAGGTCGTCTTAAGTGAGCTAGCATATGGAATGCTTTTCTGAAAATTCTTTTTCACAGCACAGTTTACTTTGAAGATATGTGGATCAGAAAGAGCAGGACTCCTCATATTTTGTGACTGATGTTGTTTGTTACCACCAAATATTTTATTATATGGTTTTTGAATTTTTATTCTAAATGTCTATATTTGCTAAATAATAACTAAAAAAGTATGTTTTTCTTTCTTTCTCCATCTGAGTAAAGGCTGGAGAGAACATTCCATTTGTTAAACCATCACCTATCATAAGCATTAATAGCTTGCAAATTATTTGAGATTCTAATTTTAAAAAATAAAATATATTATCCCCCCTCTCTGTGCATGTGTGTCTCTAGGAGTGTGTAGGGGTGGGGGTGGGGGATAGGTGTTTAGATGAGTGTGTACATGCATGTTTGTAGGTAGGAGGGCATGCATGGTCTAGAGTGCATGCAAAGATCAGAAGACAACACACAGGGCCCCAAGCTGGCCCTGGGGACTGAACTCACATTCTGTCTTAGCATTAAATGATTTTGTTTGCTAACCTTCACATGTGCCCCAACAGGGAAATTCTTAATTCTATTTGAAGGGTGTGAAATTTTCCTTATTGACCTAATTTTTTTTAGTACCAAAATGAGTAATTTTTCACTTGTCTGATTCACTTGTCTCATTAAAATTCTTGAAGATAATAGCTAAACAAACATGAAAATAAAAGAGCAGTGCAAAGTTAAATCATTCATACTTAAGTTAATACTGCTTCTCAAGGATCAGGGCATAGAATCAGGTAGAAATCCACATCATTGTTGATTTTCATTCAAAGAAACAAAATCACAGCAAAGTGTCAAGGCTCATCAGTATCCAACACCTAACACTGGCAGGGCTTTCCAAGGAGCAGAGAAATTTCTATTTTCAAATATATCAAGAGAACCAGGTGAAAATTTATACCCATATTTTTATAGCCATGGGTCTTGTTTTTATATTTTGAAAATTATATCATTGTGCCTTTTCCCTTCTCTCTCTCCAAAGCCTTCCAGTTAAATCCTTTGCAGTCTCTTAGAACCAGGGCCTTAATCTTTAATTATTTAAGCACTAAACAATATTTTTAAATTAAGATGTGATTTATATAAAAATGACTCAACTATAGAAATATGCATTTTCTGGTCTTACAAAACATTCACTTAAGTAGTAAATTTTGTAGTACAAATTATCAATTTCAACAAGGTCACAGAACATATTTATTAACAGGTTTTGACTTCAACTATCAGGAATTCTAAATTGAGGATAATGGATAGTTTTCTATCTGAAAAGAAATCTACTGAAATTTCCAATACGCACAGAATCTATTTTCCATGCTGGAACTTCAAGTAAAGTCTCCAGAAAATCTGTGTTGGAAGATAGTAATCACTCTCCACATTAACTGGAATCCTCCTCTCCAGATAACACTAGTATTAGCAAGGAAGTGTGGCATGTCATCACACCAACACACTCTGCATTTATCCCATTTTCCTCTGCACATTTCCCTTTCCCTCTCTTTAGCTCTCTTGTTCTTTTCCACTCTCTCCTCTCCACTTCTGCTTATCTTTTCTCTCTTCTTTAGTTCCAGTAAGGAAGAAAATACTTTTTTTCAGTTTCAGGACACAAATATAGCACATATAAATGTCTTTAAAATAAAATTAGTATAGCTATTGCTTAAAATATAATTAGGTCCGCAGTTTCATCACATACCTGAGATTGAACATTTGCATTCTCTAGTATTGTTTTATAACAACAGAGAAAACATCAGACGTTTTAATAGAAGACAAATCACATATCAGCATAGGAATTGGCAATGAAATATAAATATTAAATGATAATAATTGGATATAATTATGAATGCTTACTGTCTAAAGTGATTTCTCCTAAAACTTAAAAATACTTTATTCATTGAAATATAAGTGTACCAACTACTTCACTAGCATTTCTTATGCCAGTTTCAAGTGGGCAGAAACCTGGACATCTAATAATATACAAAGCTTATTTATGAATCCAGAGATGTTAGTTTAAGAATTTATAATTTTATCCATTGAAAGATTCTAACTCACCTTGTGGATTCATAGCTTTTCTGAGTCAATAAGAATGTTAAAGGGAAGGTTTTAAACCTTCTCTTAACAGCTTTTATTATGATATCCATAAAGCTTGTGTGACATAGCCATGCCCTACTGGTATGAGCACAAGGGAGAGGTATACATATACTTCTATGTATTTCACAGAGATATTTTTAACATTAGCCTAGGGAATAGCTTCTCCCTGGGTTGAGAGATCTTTTGAGAATTATTTTCATTGAGTAACTTTTTTCACAGCTGAGTCCATAGTTGGAATTTGACTACCTTACTTGGTCATGCCTTTCACACCTCTGAAATGATATTTTCTTATCTTGAACTGTATTTAGTTATTTTAACCCATATTACCTCTCTTCTTAACCTGTGTTTACACTTCTATAAGTTCAATGTTCAATCCTCTTGTAATTCTATAAATATATGAAAGTTTCCTATTCCACGTCTCCTATGAAACAGGAATACTTCCTGCAACAAAACCAAACTCCTCAGGGTATTTATATTTATTTCAATAAAATGCAAAATGGTTCTTAATATGAATTTTATGTGTGGTGCCGAGGAAGATATATGATGTTGTATTTGGAGAACTCTCACTTTAGTGTGGTTTGAAAATTAGTAGAAGGCTTGGTATGGTGTCACATGTCTTTTATCCCAGTGCTTGGGAGGCTGAGCCAGGTAGATCTCGATGAGGATCTCTGTCCTGTTCTACACAGTGTGTTTCAGGCCATCCAGCACAACATAGTGATATTCTGTCTCAGAAAACCAATAAATAAATAAATAAATAAATAAATAAATAAATAAATAAATAATACCAGATTATACTCTATTGTCATAGGTTTGTGTGAAAAGTGTTAAAAAATAAATAAAAGAGAATTTGCATATAGGAATGGGCAACTCAAGGTGGGAAGCTTAGTGAATCTGTCAAATGAAATTCAGGTCTGTCAATGGTCTGCATATGATTCTGTTCTTTCAGCAACATGAGCTCACTCCATGTCATGAACTATCTTTACATCTAAACACTTTAAACTTTTGCTCATATGAGCATACCTATATTAACTAAATAATCTGGTACTTAGGGAATTATGTCTATGCATAATTAAGAATTATACATAAGTAATTAACATGACTAATCTTGTTAAGAGAATATTTCCTTAGCTATATACATTAAAAGTCATTAATAAATTAACCTTGGCACATAAAGCTAGCTACAATAAAGAAATAATTTCTAATCAATTTATTTGGTTTTCATTTTGCTTTTACAGATGAAAATCAGTTTATTTTTGCACACTAAGGTTCTGTGTAAAATACACAGTTTATAAACATGCTTTTTAATGAAATTCTTCCATTTGCAGAGAGTAATGCTTAATTCAGAGTCTCATAAATCATCAAAGTACTAAGAATGGGTCACTGCTGTGTCCTCATCCCTAAACTGAACATCAGTCTCACTTTGACAAGGCCAGCGAGAGTGTTGGAAAGGTTTCAAGAGACAGAGATGGGGAGAAACATCTACAAAACTCTGTCTTCTGAACATGTCATGCCTTTAAAATCACACACATACTGTAGTTGTGGTTACTTACACAGGCTTGCAAACATGCACACACAGAGATGCAAATGCACATGCACATATAAAATATACACACACACCACATGGAGGTAGAAGATGATGGACAGATTGGGAAGAAGAAGGGGTTCAACTGCACTGAGAGAGGGTACAGGAGAGAATATCAGGGGGACGAATATGAACACAGTACATTGAATACATTATGAAACAGACAAAAATAAACAAAAACATTAGCAAAAAGGAAAAGAAATTCTCCTGGCACAATTTTGCCTTGATTCCAAATAAAAAACTTTTCCATGCCTAGCTAGGTACTTGCATACCATAGCTAAGAAATCCATGCCTTCAAAAGCTCTACATTCAAAATCCAGAAAGTACAATGTGATTCTTTTTTAATAACTGTATTCTTCATAAATATCTCCACATATTTTAAAACAAATTTTTTAACATATATTCATTGTACGGGGCATGAATAGTATAATTATATTTACATTCAAGTATATCAAGCACTCTGACTACATTCACACTCCAAAGTCCTCTCCTGTCCCCCTTTCTTCCCTCCTGCTAGTGATTTTCTTCCCAAATAGATCCCTCTTCTAGGACTACATCATATGGATGCATCTGTATTTGTGCTGCAATATTTGCTTTTAGGTGTACCACCAAACCCAGGCTTATATAATTTATATTAATATTAAAATTAAGTATTCCCCTTGAAAATTCACTTTTCTTTTGCCTCTAATGATGGACTTTCTGCAAACACTAAAAGGTTAATGGAAAGTAAGATAAACTAATCTTCCATAAAATTAAATATCTATGGAATTTCCCTAATATTGTGGTTATTTTACCTCTACTCTCAATACTATTTGTTAGCAAAGCTGTTTAAAAAAAAATCAGTGTGAAGGGAATCCCCAGCATCTACATGTATATGACTTACATTTGTGTGGCTAATAGAGTCTTATAAAATTTTTGAATAAGGCAGTAAAATATGTACCATAAATGACAGTAGAAAATGGAATGAACAAAAGAAATCACAGTGAATTTTTACCTTAAGTGAAATCATAAATACACAGTAATTTTGGGTTAAACACTGGTCTAAATACAGACAAAATTTCTAAATTTGCATGAGAAAATATAAGAGGACATTCTCTTATCTTTAGAATAAATTTCTTAAAATATAAGTATTATGTTATTGGTCAAATAACTACCATACAGGCTTACTATATGTACATTGTGTGGTTTCAGTGAACATAACTACACGTGGAATCATGATAAAATCAGGACAGTTAGATATTCACTCTTCCAACACTGTATATTTTGTGGTGAAAACATTGAAAATCTTCTCTTTCACTGTGTTGAAACATGTAATACAATGTTCTCACTTTAGTCTTTTGACTTTGCAATTGTGCATGAGGACGTGCTTCTCCTCCTATCTAACTAGATTCAGTACAACGATTGACAAAGCTCTTGTCACCTTCTCCTTTACACTTTCTATGGACTGGTAACCATTCTTCTAACCTCCTCTATGAGATCAACCATTCTAAGTGCCAGATATGAGTGAGAGCTTAAGGTTTATCCTTCTATGCCTGGTGAATTTTACAGGGTCATTTCACAGGTTAGTTTCTTCCAGGGTTATCCATCTTTCTTTATTGTAATGATGAGATTTCATTCTTCTAGGTTATTGAATAAATTTCATATACAATAAAATAGACCAAAGCCCCAAAGAATAGTCAGATAAAGCATCCTGAGAGAAATGTCAATGAAAATGAAATTAATTTTCCCCCTGAGCATTGGACTAGCCCAAAGGAACCAGGGCTACTGGCTTTACAGAGTGCTGCCTACATGATGCAACACCATCCTCACAGTACTAGAGATTATAAGACAGTACCCTATATAGAGAAGGTAAAGGCAAGTAAGACATGAATGCTGAACACAATGAAATGGCATTATATGTTATTAATTTGAATGATACCTAATAACTAATAGGTATCTGAATAGTTATACTTGCTAGTTATGAAGTAATTATTTCCAAATATCTTATTGTTCATGAAATAATTATGTTATTTTCTGTTATGGGGTGATTTCTTGCTATGTTACTTGTGATACAAATTGGAAGACTGTTCTAAGAAGGCAGTGAAGAAAAGGAAGTTTGAACAATAACTGTGAGTTATACTGTCCATCTAAGCATGGTCAAAGGCTTTAGGTAAAAGTTGAAAAAGTATCTATGAAATGCTTGTAAAAATAAACAATATGCTAAGAGCTTCTGGTTTGCCCTTAGAACTGATTGTCTGTTTATTGGCTTTCTGTAAGTTCCTTCTTGTGCTCTAAGTCTGACAAATGAAACTGACATTGGATGGAAAAGGGGGAAAAATGACAGGATGAGAGTTAGAAACTGTGGGAGAAACATCAGAGTTAATAGAATCCAGGAGACAAGGACCCTTTAAAGACATCTGATGTTTATGACTGGGTGACTAGTGTTGCCACCAAATAAAATGTCAGCAAATATGCACACCCTAGGAACCTAGGAAAAGATGTTATAGAGGAAATGGCTTTGCTTCTTTTCTTTTGATACAGAATATACACATTGCCATCATGGACTTAAACTTATAGGAAACATAATGATATGCTTATAATTATTGCACATATTTAGCAAGAACAAATATATTACTTATATCAGTAAGGTTTCCTTGGTAAACTATGAGAAAGAAATGAAGATGTGCTAATTTGCATCTCATGGTCACAACTGTGCTTAAAATAAAGCCCTGTTATATCCAAATTGTCAATTGTATGTTTGATTGTCTAACACCAGATGTCATTTTAAGAGATTAATCTTGTTTAGTAAAAGTGACAGAAGATCATAATTATAGAGTAACCTCTTTCCCTGAACATATTAAAAATCAAACCTGAGCCATCCATACTAAATTTCCAAGTGCCCAAAATGAAACTCGAGCTCATTGATAGATTACATTTTCAACAAATAAGATGGTAGAAATACCAAAATTTCCTAAACAGAAAAGTTGTTATTTCTTGACCTGGGAGAAGGGGAGTGAGGGAAAACAATGGTTGCTATAAAAAAAATGAAAAAAATTAAATAAAGAAGAAAACAATAAAATAAAAAAAAACTTTTTATTTGTGTGATATAGATGTGCCATGTGTCTTAGCCGATACACAGAAAAGGCAGCCTGTGTTGTCCTGATGGTAGTTAATTATCAATAATCCTATTAATCACTCTCCCTCTTTCTATCTTCCTAGGAGGGTGACTTTAACATGACCAATCTACTTTTGCTTCTCTTCTTTGTATTTGTTTAGGATTTCTGTGTCTTAAACCCAACCAACTCTGCATATAGGAACTTTGTATGGGTTACCAAATGAATGGCCACCCAATGCTAAAAAAAGTGAAGTTAAGAAGGTATTTAAAATTGCATATTTTCTCCTTGAAGTAATGAAATATTTAAAAATTTGACTTTGTGGATATTAAATCATATATTGTCTATGACATTCTTTGTTCATATTATACATTATGTGAATGCTCAACTATTTAGTTATGGTGACAACAAAGACTAACAACAGCATTTTAAGAGATGAAATAGCAAAACAGCTTCTAATTATTGGAACATTTGCATATTTTATGTTTATGTCTCCATATTATTTCAATTTCTCAATCATTGGCTTAAGCACAATATGTATTTATTTTATTAACTTCATTTTCTGTAGAAAATGAACATTTTGCAGTAAGATTTAATTAAATATTCAGTTGATAAAATCAACAATTAGCATATGTAATGAATTTAATATTTTCTTTTGCAGATAAAGTTGCTGACGTTCCATAGGATGGGTTAGTTTACCTGAGCCTTTCTAGCATTATGGAGATCTAGGTTTGCAGTTCTAGATTCCAAATGTAAGATCCTTGAAAGAAATGCTTTGCAATCTGATCTCTGCATTTTGGAGATTATCCTAGTTATTATTTACTAAACTTGAAATATTCCTAGTTATAACATGGTAAACAATACAACACATCACTACATTTCATTTTTCTACCTGGTTGGTATTCCTGGCTTGGAAGATTTTCATTGCTTCATCAGCATTCCTGTCTGTTTCCTGTTTGTCCTGACTTTGCTGGGGAACAGCATAATCATTGCTACTGTCAAACTAGAACCAAGCCTACACCAGCCTATGTATTTCTTCCTTTGCATGCTGGCAATGACTGATATGCTTCTAACCTGTTCCACAGCCCTGAAAATGCTTGGTATTTTCTGGTTTAATGAACACTGGATTGAGTTTGATGTCTGTCTAACTCAAATGTACTTTATCCACACACTGTGTATTTTTGAGTCAGCCATCCTGGTAGCCATGGCTTTTGATCGTTTTGTAGCCATTTGCATCCCACTACATTATTCAACTATTCTTACAACATCTATGGTTATTAAACTGGGCTTTGTTGGCTTGAGCCGAGCTCTGTTCATGGCTTTGCCTTGTCCTTTTCTCATTAAAAGCCTGCCCTACTACACAAGCTATATTATCAATCATGCCTACTGTGAGCATATGGCTGTGGTGAAATTAGCCAGTGCCAACACTCTCGTTAGCAGAGCATATGGAATCTCAGTGGCCCTTTCTGTGATACTATTGGATCTATGGCTGATAGCCACATCCTATGTAAAAATTCTCCAAGCAGTGTTTCGCCTTTCTTCCCAGAATGCCCGCTCTAAAGCCCTGGGCACCTGTGCTGCCCATGTGTGTACCATTCTTGCCTTCTATACACCTGGACTGTTTAGCTTCCTAACTCATCGCATTGGCAAGAATGTATCTCCAAGTGTCCATATCATTTTGTCCACCCTGTACCTTCTAGTGCCCCCCACAGTCAATCCCTTGGTGTATGGTATCAAGACAAAACAGATTCGGGACCGAGTGCTGAGCCTCTTCTCACACTTGAAAATTACTGAGTACTAAATTATTTAAATAACTTTTGTGATGGAAAAGTATGCCTCATGAAATAATGGGGCTTTAATTTTTGCTATGATGCCATTGTAAAATGCTATTTCTCTTTTATGTTATTTTTCATAGAAGGGATTTATGGTTCAATGCAATATTTGTGTTTTAAACTTTTTTTTATTTTTGTGTAAACCATATCTAATTTATCTTTTTATTCACTATCTTTACAAAGTTCTGGTTCAGGTTATGTACATAATACCCACCACAATATATCTTCCTATCAATTTCTCTGTCTGTAGATTTAAGTATACGTAGTATAGTTTCTGTGTATTTAGTGACAAAGTTTGAGTAAAATAAACGCGATGATTCAGGGTTAGTTTCATATGTAAAAGTCTGAATACTGTCACTGCAGTCCTTACTTCAGAATAATTCAGAGCATCTGTGGCCACCAGCACAATAGCTGTACGAGATCAAGCCAGTGAACGAACAATATATATCCTTTATTGTGCTCAAGTATGATCTTTCTAGGTCTAGTGTAGTCTGAAATTTTTAAAGCATTTTTCTCACTTACGTCTTTGTGAAAAATTCAAAATTGACCATTTCTCTTCCTTTCACCAGACAAGTAAGTTTAGCTGGCAAATTGCTACTTCAACATCTGGAGAGTCAGTAAATATAGACAACATGAACTTACTTGAAACGAGAACATTTGAAGCAGGTATGTTGTGTTGTATAAGAATTTTAAACACAAATATTCTGAGATATGAAGATCAAAGAAGGTAAAAGACTCAAGGGTATGTGAAGAAAGAATACACCAGAAAATAATAAAGCGAAAGCATCTATTTTAAGTCTCAAAATATTTGTTATATGCCTAGTTTGTCAAAAAAGTATTCAAACTAAGGTAATACATGTTATCATATGGATAAGAGAAGTAAAAAGCAACAATATTATAAAGAATATGGTAGAAATTGGGGAGAAACTACTAAAGGTACATATAGTTCCTTGAAGAGAATACTGCTAGTGGAAAGTGTGATGAGTGGGTTAAAAATTTTAAAGCACCACTAGTTTTTTTAAAGAGACATAAGAGATATAATACTAAAATTCTATATAATTTTCAATTAAACATAAAAAAGATGTAAAAAAGAAAAAGAATAAATAATGAATCAAAATTGCCTCAGTGTAGAAAAAAATCTGTAAGTCTGGATAAAAAATGAGAATAGATTATATATTGTATACAGAATTTAATTTTTTTCCTCTGGAAAATCTGGTATTGTTTTTCAACATGCATTTTAAAATATTATTTTAAAAGATGAACATTATTTGTATCCCAACTATAAAATTAGAGATTTTGTCTACTAATAACTGAAGTCATTTCTATGAGCGTCAAAATTTTTCCTCTTTCCCCAATTGAGGTTTTCTGAAACTTAGCCATTGACATAATAAAATAATAAAAGGAGAGGGCCTATATTTAGCATAATTATGATTCATTGAATTTAGAGTTAGATGCCATATAATAAATTCACTGAATCATTTTTTACTATATTTATCAATGCAATATGCATATATGATTATATATTCATACATGTATGTAAAAACAGTTAAATAAAATGAGTTCATGAGAATGAAAGAGAGCAACGACGGATGGATGGATGTGAGGGTTTTGAGGGAGGAAAGCAGAGGGGAAAATTATGTTATTCTATTATGACCTCAAAAAATAAAATAAGAAATATATGTATGTCATTTATTTTATTATAATGTAGTTTTGCATATATATAATTATTTCATTTTCCCTTTTTATTTATTCCCTCCAACCACTCCCATGTAACCTACAACTTCCTTTCTTACACACACACAAACACACACACATACACACACACACACATATGTATGTATATTATTAAATATATAAATGCACCTTGCTCAATCTAAATGGTGTATGATTTCAGGGTTGATCACTTGATATTGGCTCTTGAATTGTGTGGCTGTTTCCTGGGCAAACTATTTTCTCCCATTCTCAGCATTCCTTAGTTTCCTTTAGGTTTTTGTCTAGCCTTGGTGCCCCATGAGATGTATCCCTTCCATATTCACAGGTCTATTTGTGTTGTCCTTGTTCAGATGTTGTTCAGGCAGCCACATTATTGAGACTTCATGGGTATAGTTTCCATGACATTTCTAGGAGATGTGCTCTCACAGACAAAATTCTGTTTCTCTGGCTCTTAAAATTTATCTCCCTCAATATTTCCTGAGCCTTGGGTAGAGGAGTTGCACTATGAATGGATCAACCAGGACTAGGCACCCACAACCACTTATATTCTGCTTTTTGATTGGTTGTGATTTTCTGTAATGGTTTCTATCTGTTGCAGAGAAGATTCTTTGTGACAAAAGCTACACTGAACTATGGGTAAAAGCACAAACATTTAGAATGAGGTTAGGAATTATGCTGGTTTAATAGAGTGTTGGCTATAACTTCTCCTCTAGGACCCAGGACCTTACAAGCCTCAAATAATTGTCTGGATTTCCAGTACCAGACAAGATTTTCTTCTTGCCAAATCCAATTAAAAAGCTGTTGCTTGCCACCAAGGAAAGACTGCAACTATGGCATTTTATGACACTTTTAGGGCAATTGTACCATGCTCATCATTGTTGTAATTCACATGTTTATTTAATGTCTTTCGTTTTCTTCCCTTATTGCTCCAATGAAGAATTCAAGCACTATATTAAATAAAAGTAATGAGAGCAGAACACTTGTCAAGTTTATTATTTTACGGGGAATAATTTTTGGTTTCACCATTTACTATAAATTTAGCTACTTAAATATTATATATTCTTTATATTTCATAAATTCTTTGATCATTTCATCAAATGAATTTTGATTATAATTATCCTGATATCCTCTTCTTACCTTCTAAATTAATTAAATTCACTTCTACTTACCTTCCTACCCCTCATAAACTCATAACTTGTCAAAGTACAGAGAACTAGTGATTCTGGAGTGCTGAGCCACAAATGGGACATCTTTATCATACCCTTCTCCATGTCTCAGGGACTATAACTAAAAATAGAATGGAAAGATAGCAAGAGCCAGAGATGAAGGAGGACCAATGTCTAGTGTACAATGATAGGACCATTGCACTCATCAATTCATAGAAACTGTAGTTGTCTAAGCAATACCTGTACAGGAGAGATCAAGCCAGGCTGCTGTGTATAGTGTTTAATATGCTGCTGATATTCTAGTTGCATCTGATTTTTTTTCTAATTTCATATATGCCTACTTGTGTCTCTCTTTGTTTATTTGCAACAAATGTTTTGGTGACCACAGATGCCAGAAAAGGGCCTTGGATGCCCTGAAACTCGTGTTACAGTTAATAGTGTGCTTCACAACAGGGGAGTTACACTTGTGTCCTTTGAAAGAGATGCAAACAGTCTTAACTGCTGACTCATCTCACAGGCCCTTAACAGAAATTTTTTATTTAATTTATTATTTTGAGAATTTCTTACATGAGTAATATAGATCATTATATCCATCCAACTTCTCCTGTGTTTTCCCCACTCTGTCTATAATTTATGACCTCTTCTTCTTTAGTTATAATTATGTAAACGTATTTATATATAACTTTTTAAATGAAGATATACTGAGTTGTGTCAAAACATTGTTTTTCTGTCTTTTGACATCTATAGAAGAATTAAAAAAACTTACGTTAAAAGAATTAAATTTTTAAAAGACAAATTGTCATATTTTCATATATATGTAGAATCCAGATTCATCCCAAATAGCTTTCATGATGCTGGATGATTCTCTTCATGCTACTGGGGGACAAAAGCAATCAACAGCAATCCCAAGCTGTGAACTCTGTCAGCTATACTAACAACTGCTCTGACAAGATAAGCGCACAGGTACAAAAAACTCTATGGGAGAAACCAAAACCTCTCTGACTAGATTTAACACACAATCTCACAAGACAGAACTCATGCCAGGTACTATTAATTGGAGCCAAAAGTGGTGGTTAGATAGGTCAAGATCTTAGGGGAGAACCGAATATTATATTACAGCTTAATAAACAAAGTATGAGGTATTCCACTACAAAGTTATTATCTTTCTAATCGTTAGTTAGTACATCTTTCACCCGTCATCAGAGAAGCTTCTTTTTAGAGAAGACAGATGGCAATTAATATAGATACCTACAACTGATCAGTATACAGAGAAAAAAGGACTGTAGAGGAGACATTGGCATCAAACCCTCAACTCAATCTCATGGATCATCGTGGAAGACAGTGTGGTAAGACTGTAAGAATCAGAGGTAGTAATCATCTGTGGGAAAACTGCCTGCTGGAATGACAAGGCCACTAACACACATGACATCACAATAGCTGTGACTGCATACACAAGACCTGCACAGAATCAAGCCAGCCAAAATCCCAGCATGGATCTGGGAAGAAGTTTAGACATCCTAAAACAATCTCAGGAGCTATTGCCAGCAATGGTTGCTGAAGGAGGGAGAGTCGGTTTTTTCAGGGACTCAATCCAAGAGAAGTTACTCATGCTCCAATTTGATAGTCCTACCCCATGCACTCACACAAGTCTAAGTGGATTCAGGGGGTTTCAAAGATGAGCACATGAAGTTGGGGGCTAAACTCAGTGGAGAATAAATACGAGGTAGATTTGATCAATGTAAATTATATTTCTATGAAAATCACAACTAATATAAAAGTAAAATAAATGTCTAATAACGTTATTGGTTAGGAAACCGAATTGAACCCATATTCTTCTTTTAGAAAAATAATGAAGGTTGAACTGTGCTGAACCATAAGTCTAACTGAAGTATCTTTGAAAAGAAGTATAATGTCTTATGACACATGATACAGGGATATCTACTTTAGTTAAGTAGGATATTTATTTTTAATAATTATATTAGTGATCTGAGAATTTTGTGTGTTTTTATTTTATTCACCCTTCTCACTAAATTCTTCCCAGATCAACCTTCCTTCTATAACCTCTTAAGTTTGTGTCCTTTATTTTTAACATCCATCAAGACCCGTTTGTGCAGTCCAAACACTGTGTGGCCTCTCACTGGATTCTGATCTTGCCAAGGGCTACACTATTAGAGAAAACTGACTTCTCCTCTCTCTTAACAGCTATCACTTACCAACAGCTCCTCAGTTAGGGGTGGGACTAGTGCCCATTTCCAACCCCATACAGAGATCTGGTCTGCCTTGAGCTTTCATAGATCTTGTGTTTGCTGGGACAAGCATTACGATATAAGTTTATATAGGCAGCTGCACGGCCGGGTTCAAAAGACATTGTTTCATTGTGCTTATCCATCACCTGAGTCTTGAAAGGAGAGGCTTCATCATTGAAGTTCTATTAAGGGATGAGCCTCTTATTTTCTGCACCTTAGCTAGTTGTGAGTCACAGTGTTAGTTATTGACTGCAAATAGAAGCCTCTGTGATGATTATTGAGAGATGCACTAATCTATGGGTACAATGGTAAGTCCTTAGCAATTGGTTCAATATTCTGTCCATGTAGCAGAATAATAGTAATAGGTTCTTCCCTAGGGACTATGACCTGTCTAGACACAGGTTGTTGGCTCAATAAGAATGACAGCTATGGGTTACATCTTGTAGAATACGATTTTTAAATGCAGTCAGAATGTGCTTATTTACTCAAATGATTTTTGTTCATAATTGCATGAGTGTACATATCTTATCAGACCTGTCATTACTGTAGATCCAGGTTTCATGGTAGGGCAAGGTTGCTGATACTATACTTCTGTGGTAGAGTGCATAGAACCTTTCAACACTATAAAAGCTAGCCTACCAGTAGGAATGAAATAATATTAAGCCTGCTGTGGTGGCTTAGTAGTTGAAGTGCTTGCTGCACTTATAAAGTATCTGAGTTTGGTTCCCAGTACATGTGTTGGGTGGCTCACAGTGCCAGTAACTGAAGCTCCAGGTGATTTGACCCTCTTCTCTGGCCTATATGTATAGCCACACTGAAAATGCATACAAACACGTGCATACACATAAATAAAAATAAAGTACCTATATGAAAACACTGATTCTTACAAGTATTTCTCAGGGATTATAACTGAATATTTGTACCTAACATGGAACAAAGTACTTAATAAATATTTGTTGAGTCCATTAAAAACATTACTCTAAATCTTTTCAAGTTTTATTAGATCAATTTAGGGCATGCCTTTTTAGACCTTGACTATGTGCTTTTGTAGTAAATTCTTGATTTCAACTTGTAAACACAAAATAACAAATTTAAACATAAATTCCAGATTTTTCAAAGGTACCTCTGATCTCTAATTGCACTCCAATTAAAAAATAATAAAACATAATTCATTAAACTTACACTTGTTTTTATTTATTTCTTAGTGTATGTCAATAAAATTTCTATACTAATTACTAAAATGAACTTTCTTAGACACAACAGTTGGAAAAGTTTTTGGAATTGCAGTAAATCAGTTACATTTTAATCCAATTTTAATCTTTATTGGTTGATCTATGACTAAGCTACTCTGTATATACTAGAAAGAAGACATCTGGTAACATTTATGGTGGAATTAAGGCATTTGGGGGAATTAGCAATTGTTATTCATTTAAATCTAGCAATGCTGATCAACATCTCTCCTGTAGATTTTCCTGAAGGCAATATCACAACTAGAGGGTACATATATTTGAAACAAAATAATTGTTTTGTCTTCTCTATTTTAATCATAGATAAGCCATAGTAAAGAGTACAAAAATACTTCCCTTAAAAGCATATTACTATATTCCAATATGGAAGGAGCCTTGAAATTGTCTTTCCATTGTGAATAATAAAACCTGAAAAACTGAAAAGTCCTTAGTTTTCTTTTACTTTTTAAGTTTCTTAGATGATAATATAATTTCAACATTTCTCCCTAAACAATTACATAAGATAATCAGTTCTACATCCCATCAGGCCACAACATCAGTTTCCTTTATTATTGTTACTTTATCTATTTATCAAAAAATTAGAGAGATAGGCGGTGAGGTGGTGGCTCATGCCTTTAATCCCAGCACTTGGGGGCAGAGCCAGGTGGATCTCTGTGAGTTCAAGGCCACCCTGGTCTACAGAGCAAGATCCAGGACAGGCACCAAAACTACACAGAGATACTCTGTCTCGAAAAACAAACAAACAAAAAAAAAATAGAGAGACTGGATCTCACTAGGTTCTGGGATCCAATGCCCATTTCTTGCCTCTGTGAACACTTCATACATGAGGCCATGGATATACATGCAGGTTAAACACTCATATACACAAAATAAAACTAATTACATTTCCAAAAAACATGTTCTGCTATGCTGTTTGTATCAGGGTATATAAATAACAACAAGGTACCATATGCTTCACAAATCTCAGCAACAGGATTTGAGGTATCTTCAACTTGGAGAAAGGATTAGTGTTTTAGTAGATATGTTTAAATAGCTTACAAACTTATCCAGTGTATACATAAAATAAAATATCAAATTGTCCCACCTTAACAGCAAAAATTGATAGCTGTACATGTACCAATTTGAATAACTTTAATTTCAGTGTTGAAAACCTGAAGATTTTTTTGCAGTAGCATATCTGCAGAGAAATATCTAAAGTTCTATGGCATGAGCATTTGCTCTACTTGAAGAATCTGGGGAGTGGAATTGTATATGTATAACTTCAACAATAGAACGACACTCTCCAGCTGCATGTATTTCAAATAACTCTAGATGTCAGTGCATAACTCTCATGAGTCTCACATCTCCACCTTCCATTTCAATGTTTAATAATAATGAATAACACACACACACACACACACACACACACACACACACACACACATGTATATATATATATTGAGACATCCATGAAAGTTTCCATTTCTCTTATGTGATTTCAGTCACAATTATAGAAATACTGAACTGTAAATGTTGGTATGACATCTGGCATCTTCCCACTCAGAAAACACATTTCTTAAGAATCTTTCTGTGTTATTTGTAAACCGTTTTTTATCTGATTATTGAGGAGGCCCTAAGTTAGGGAGAGATAATTCCATGCATGGCTTCTGAATAAAAGCCCATGGCAAAGTTTACCATGACTGCCACTGCATTTAAAATAATGGAAAGCATCTTAAACTGACATGTGTTATCTGTTAACTGACAACTTTGTTACCCTTCATGATTTCCATGAGTTAATTGGATTTCAAATTTCTTTTTCTTAACTCTATTCAAGTCATGCGATCTTTTGTGTTTTATATTATTCCAGTTAGCATTAAAACAGTATGTTTCATTAAGGCAGTTTCAATTATATATATCACATCATATTATGGTCACCACCCCAAACACACATGCCCTCTGTCAGCCTTCCTCCCCTTATTTGCTCCATTATCTCATAATGTTAAATTTGTTCCATTTTATTCTTGGACTAATTTATTTATGACAAGAAGATGCATGCAGTTATTCTAGTTTTTATGCATATGCTAGCAAGTAATACAACTACAATTGATGTCTTCTTTTTTTTTTCTGAGTCTTACCATTATATATCATGTGTCACAAAACAAGTATAGAATGAACTGATCATCATTCTCGCCTTCATTATACTGCCAATAAAATGGGTTACCAATTCCCATTTTATAAATCAGAAAAAAATCCCCTTATGACTTTTTTAATTAAGAAATTTTTTATTCATTTTACATACCAATCAAAGATCTCCCTCTTCCCTCCTCCTGCTCCTCCAGCCTCCCCCTCCCAACCCACCTCCCATTACCTCCTACAAGAAGGTAAGGTCTCCCATGGGGAGGAATATTTAGTAGAGGCAAGTCCAGGCCCCTCCCCCTACCTCAAGGTTGTGCGAGGTGTCCCATAATAGGTAGTGGGCTCCAAAAAGCCTTTTCATGCACCAGGAATGGTTTCTGATCCTACGGGCAGGGAGCCCCTTAAGCAGATCAAGCCACACAACTGTCTCACTATGCAGAGGGCCTCGTCCAGTCCCATGCAGGCTCCACAGCTATTGATGATATCTCCATGAATAAACTGGAGATGGTGGTGGGCAATGGAGGGTATAGGATGAGGGATGAGAACATAAGGGAATGGGATAGTCAGCCTGGAACAGGGATGGAGTGGGAAAGCAATGAAAGAGATACAATGATAGAGGGAGACATCATGGGGATAGGGAGAAATCAGGTGCTAGGGAAGTTCCCAGGCATCCCCAAGGATGACCCCAGCTTAGACTACTAACAATAGCGGAGAGAATGCCTGAGCTAGCTTACCCCAGTAATCAGATTGGTGAATACCCTCACTGTCATCATAGAGCCTTTCTCCGGTAATTGTGGAAGCAGATGCAGAGATCTGCAGCCAAACACCAGGCCAAGCTCTAGGAATCCAGTTGAAGAGAGAGAAGAGGGATTCTATGAACAAGGGTTATCAAGATCATGATGGAGAAAACTACAGAGACAATCAAACGAAACTAGTGGGAACTGATATGACTTTTAAAATTTGTTTTCATAGAGGATTTGATTAGAATAGTGGTTACCAGAGGCTGAGAAAGGAATAAAGGCAGGAAAGGGTGAAAATATATCTCCATGGGATCAGTGTTACAGTTGGACAAAGGATAGTTCAGATGTCTCATTACACGTGAGGATAAATCTAGTCAACAATAGTGAGCTGTGTATTCGAAAAATATTAGAAGAGAGTATTTGGAATGCTTTCTCCAGAAAAAAAGATAACTGTTTAAGAATGGAATGTGCTAAATATCTTCTTTTACCACTAGTCATTCCATACATATATTTAAACATCATAGTGTATCTTATAATTATTATGTATGGGCCATGACAACCATAAGAGAAAGCTCAAAAATCAAGTGTAATCACAGGACCGAAATGTAGCACGAATCTTAAAAGGTCTTATTAATAACAAACCTGGAGTCAGGTATTGGGGTGGACGCTGAAAGATTAGAGAGATAGAACAAGCCACAGCTAACCTCACCTTGATAACTTCTCAGCTGATCCTGTTTCCTCAAACTGGAAGCCCCTGTCTCTTCATCCAAATGGGTCTCAGCTGAACTGCTGCTGAAAGCCTTAACCAACTTAGTTCCTGGTCCTCATGCCTTATATACCTTTCTGCTTCCTCCTGTCACTTCCTGAGATTAAAGGCATGTGTCTTCCCCAAGCAAGACTTGAGATCTCAAGTACTTCGATTCAAGGTGTGTGTCACTTTGCCTGGCTGTTTCCAGTGTGGCTTTGAGCTCACAGAGATCCGGATGGATCTCTGCCTCCAGAATGTTAGGATTAAAGGTGTGTGTCCCACCATTTTCTGGCCTTTTTGTCTATTATTGGTGAAATTATTAAGGCCACTCCACGTAGTTAAAAGAGATTTATTTAATGGCGTAACTTACAAATTAAGGGATAGGTAGGTCGCGAGGTCTGGGGAAGGTGTATCACAGTCCAGTGGTGTTCTCTGGAGCTCTGCTTGGTCCACCTCTCCCGTCCAGGGGTCCCGAACCGAGCACCAGCCCAGCGATCCAGCTCTCCAGTCTCCAGGTGCCTCCCTTGGCCCCGCCTTGTAGGCGTGACAGTTGCTGAAGTCTCAATGGGGGTTGGAACTTCCAGATCAAAGCTGGAATGGCTACCCACTACATCTCCCCCTTTTAGTCTAAATAAGAAAGTTCTAACATAATACAAGACTATATACAAAGGAATGGTTATCAAATATTGTCCAGGAATAATGAGGGATAATGACCTAGATAAGATGGAGCTACAACCAATGCAAACAATATTAAGCAAGAAACACATACTAAAATCCAGAGAAGTATAGAGCATAGGTAAATAGCATGTTACAAAGTTGTCCTATCCTAAAGAACCTGAATCTAATACTTAATATGTTCTATCTACTAAGTTGTAACTATAACTGCTAGTCTTCAATCCCGTCAAAGACCTGAGAAGGAATATAATGGTACCTGAGAAATGGTAGATGGATACAAGCAACTTTCGGGAATCTTGCAAGAGTAGACCGAGACAGCTGGCACCCTGGACAGTCACCTAATGTTTCTCAGCATTGTTGGTGCATTCAAATTGGCTACAGGCCTAAAGTATCTGACAGACCATTTTCAGAAGCAGGAATTCTGAAAGACCATCTTACCCTGTCTTGGCAGAGTACAGTGGTCGCTTTCTTTGTGTCCCGCTTGTCCAGAAAGGACAGCATTGCATTCGTACTGTCAACCATCAAGGCAAGGGCAGTTCTTTGCCCAGTAGGCCATTTTGTGCCAAGAAGACAAACTTCCAAATGGAAATGTCTTAGAAGCCCGACATTCTCTTGGGATCAAATTGGTGCAGCCAGGAGCAATTGTGTCCCACGTCAACAGAATTCTAAGTTGTTTAAATGCCATATTCTCTAGGTCTATGAAGTGTTTGAAGATTACTTGTCCATCTGACCTATGTATCTGTAAATCTGGATAACCTAACTAACATAACTATAGGTATGACAAGCATAGGTGACTATAAATCTATAAGTCTTATCTACTGAAATAACCTAAGGACTAAGGCTTCACGTAAACAAGGTAAACAGTCTATAAGCAAATGTATGGTAAAGAACAATGACTTCAAAATTGTGACAAACACAAGATATTTATAACAGAGGTAGGAGTATATAGTGCAATATGCAATATGACAATAATCTTATATATATATATATATCAATATACAGAATATCCTAAACAGAAGTAGAACATACATAAAGTATGACAGATACAAATTTACATTTGTATCAATATACAAATATTTCATATAAGAGTAGAAATATATGTACATTATAACAAATATAGTTCTGTATTTGTATCAATATACAAATTATCTTAAACAGGAATATAAAAATAGTTTACATTTGTATCAACATATAAGAATCCATAACAGTGCAAATTACAGTGCAAATTATCTAAGGCTACTATTTTACTAAATTTGTTTACTAGTACATACAATAATCTACCATAATATCTTATACCTATCCATTCCATTTCTTCTTTTCCCTTTTTTCTTTTCTTTTTTTTTAGAATACTGAGTTTAATATTTTTTTCCACCCCCAACCCTATAACCATCATCCATAACCCTGAGAATTATGAAACCTAAGGGAGAAGGGGCGTCGTTTTCTTAGAATTGCTTCCTGCTGTTTAGGGGGTGATGTTATCTCTGTTGGGTACTGTGAGAAAGCTCAGATAGTTAAATCTCAGTTAGACTAACTGTAGGTTCTGCAGCAAGTCTTAGAATATGGGTAAGATTGTCTGAAATTCTGACAAGAAATGTAGTATGATGATGATTACCATGGCATCATTCTGTATTGGGTAGAGTTCCTTCTGGAAACTTCCAAGATTGCTATTGGAAAAACTTATTTGTTATCAAAATGGAAGGTTTGGATTTAAAGAGGACATAGCATGTAAGAAAGGATTCTGAGAAATCAAGAGTAAGCATGGAGAGAACTAGAATCTAGAAGACAATGGTCCCTTTTTTATTGGTTTCCTTCTGTCCCACACCAGAGGGCTCTTCTGATATGGGACTGAAGAATCTCTCAAACTTTTCTTTTAGCAATATGCTTGGGTTTAGAGAAGGAGTGAGCCAATTCCATCTCCAAACCCAGCTTGGCTTATAATTGAATTGGAACCACCACTTTTCTAGATTGATAGAGAGATAGATGTTAGACAGTGAGATTTTACCGTGTGTAGATTGGTACCAATAGATTCTTTCTTTCTGCTGTAAACATCCAGATATCCAAGGCCTTATGATTTTTGGAAGATGGGTATTTCCATTATCCTGGAAAGACAAAAAGAGAACCCTACCCCAACCTTTGATTGTTAAATTTTTCTTACAACTTATAGAGATGTCACATTGGTGGATGATCTTTTACTTCTCCTCATCAAGGGGTTTTTCCTGTTTGAATCGAATTTTTATTAATTTTGTTGGTATCCATAGCTTTTCTTCTCCTGCAGAAACAAAGGCAAAACCCCTTCCCCAATGTAGAACATACCCAGGTTTCCATTCTGAGGTCAGCACATCCTTGAAATAAACCGGTTTGTTTAGCTCAGGAGTTTTGTCTGTCGTCCAATGTCTCTCCGCAGCTGTTGTTCCTTTCTCATCAGCATTGAGAAAATTCAAGGTTAATAAAGCACTATGCAATCTATTTCTAGGAGCCATTGTTACCTGTTGCTGTTTATTTAGCATGTCCTTTAAAGTTCGATTGGATCTTTCTATGACTGCTTGGCCTGTGGGATTGTGTGGTATACCTGTAACATGCTTTATATTGTAATAAGCAAAGAATTGTCTCATTTTATTGGAGACATATGCTGGGGCATTATCTGTCTTAATTTGTACAGGTACTCCCATGATGGCCATAACTTCTAATAGGTGTGTAATCACAGAATCAGCCTTTTCAGAACTCATAGGAGTTGCCCATTGAAATCCTGAATAAGTGTCAATGGTATGATGTACATACTTTAATCTTCCAAATTCTGCAAAATGAAACACATCCATCTGCCAAATTTCATTTCTTTGTATACCTTTTGGATTGCTCCCTGCAGGTAATGGAATTTGGTTATAGATGGAACAAGTAGGACATTTTCCACAATATCCTTAGCCTGTTGCCAAGTGATGGAGAAATCCTTCTTCAAACCTTTGTGATTTACATGATATTTCTTATGAAATTCTGAGGCTTCTAGCACATTACCTATTAGTAACTGATCAATCTTAATCTCATCATTACCTTGTGCTAGAGTTCCTGGCACATCCCCTGTATGGGATCTGATATGTGTTATATATATAGGATGTTCCCTTTTTCTGATGATTTCCTGCAATTGTATGAATAACGAAGTTAATTCTGTATTATCAGGAATAAATTCAGCAGTTTCAATATGTAAAACAACTCTCTCTGCATATTGAGAGTCAGTGACTATATTGAGGGGTTCTGTGAAGTCCATCAGTACCATAAGAATGGCATACAGTTCTGCCTTTTGTACAGAGCTGTATGGACTTTGTACTACTTTACTTAAGTCTCCTGATTTATATCCTGCTTTCCCTGATTTATTTGCATCAGTATAGAATGTGAGGACTCCAGAAATTGGCTTTTGTCTTACAATGTGAGGAAGGACCCATTCAGTCTTCTTTATTAATTCTATTCTCTTGCTTTTGGGATAGTGGTTGTTAATCTCTCCCAAAAAGTTACTGCAGGCTCTCTGCCAGTATTCATTATCTTTCCATAGTGATGAAATTTCCTCATTAGTAAAAGGTACTACAATTTCTGCTGGGTCTATTCCTGTCAACTGGCGAAGTCTTAGTTTACCTTTTTTAATCAAATCAGAGATCTTTTCTATATAAGTCTTTAATTTCTTATTTGGTTTACGTGGTAGGAATATCCATTCCAATATAATATCTTCCCTCTGCATCAAAATACCTGTTGGGGAATGTCTGGAGGGGAATATGACAAGAATGCATTTAAGTCCTGGATCCACACGATCCACATGTGCTTCTCGAATTGTCTTTTCTACTAGAGCCAATTCCTTCTCAGCTTCGGCTGATAATTCTCTTGGACTATTTAATTCTTTGTCTCCCTCTAGAGTATTAGCCAAACTTTGTAGTCCATCTTTGGGTATTCCCATGATACCCAGTAAGTTGGAAATGCTTCCTAATAACTTTTGAAAATCATTAAGAGTCTTCAATCGATCTCTTCTTAGTTGTACCTTTTGGGGTCTAATTTTTTGTAGCTCTATCTTATATCCTAAGTAATTAATAGAATCTCCTCTTTGTATTTTTTCAGGAGCAATTTGCAGTCCCCAGTAAGGCAAAACTTTTTTTACTTCTTCAAACATGCTTTCTAATGTATCTAACTTTGGATCAGCTAATAAGATATCATCCATATAGTGATAAATTATGGATTGTGGAAACTTTACACGAATTATCTCCAATGGTTTCTGCACAAAGTATTGGCACAAAGTAGGGCTGTTTAACATTCCCTGTGGAAGGACCTTCCATTGATATCTCTTGACTGGCTGAGAATTGTTATAATTAGGTACTGTGAAGGCAAATTTTTCTCTATCATTTTCTTGTAAGGGTATGGTAAAGAAACAGTCTTTTAAGTCAATAACTATTATAGGCCATTCTTTAGGTAGCATAGAGGGCAAGGGCATCCCAGTCTGTAGGGAGCCCATTGGCTGAATTACTTTATTAATAGCTCTCAGATCTGTCAGCATTCTCCAATTACCAGACTTTTTTTTAATAACAAATACAGGAGAATTCCAAGGGCTGGTAGATTCTTCAATGTGTTGAGCATTTAACTGCTCTTGAACCAGCTGTTCTAAAGCTTGTAGCTTCTCTGTTCTGTTCTCTGACCCCCAGATAAGTTTATTAGGGTATACAATATATTGGGGAACACAATATTACCACACCCAAGCCCAGAGAGTCTCTGTTAAAACTCGGAGAGCTAGGATCTAATGGACTCTTCAAAATACTGCTCTCACACCACAACTTTCTATTTTAACTCAGCATTTCTTTTAGTGTATAATTAAGGCTCCCTTTAACGAGATGAATTTGTTTAATGGTTAGAAGAAAGTTTTTGTACATAGTAAGCCTGCATAATGCAAAGATATTTAAAGCTTAATTTGGAAATTGGCATATGTCCTTGAAAAGGAGCTAATGCATGTTGGTTCCAAGTCTATACTACAATTATTAGAAATTGAATTAAAGCTACCTCCCAGCATAGCTATTATATCAAATCTGGTCTAGAAATCAAGGCCTCTGTTTCTGTTAATTTCCTCACATTCCTCTCCTTTTCCAAACAAATAATTATGATGAATTCTGTCATTTTTCTTCCACATATGAAAATACACTAGGATAATTCATTACACATCTTTCACTTAAAGTACTTTATGAAACAATTTTATATGCACCATTCAAATTATTTTTTAGATCTATTTATTTTATTTTATTTGCATAAATATTTTGCATGCCTGTATGCATGTACACCATGTGTGTTTCCGGTGCCTCCAAAGGTCAGAAGAAGGCATTGGATTCTCTGGAATATGGTTGTAAGCCATCATGTAGGTGGTAGGAATCAAATCATGGTCTTCTGCAAGAGCAACAAGTGCTCTAAACCATTGAGCAATTTCCCAGCCCCATTTTGGAGCAGGAAAGTATTGGAGCAGGAAGGATTAGGTGTGTGGGAAGAGTGATAGAAGGAGAGGGTACATGGAGAAACACCAGAATTGGGGGCATTGGGGGGGGTGGAAATCTAATGCACTGGAAACTTCCTGGAATCTATGAGGGTAACCCTAGTGAGTACTACTAGTAATGGAGGATACAGAGTCTGAACTGGTCATTATTTGTAGCCAAGCATGTCTTCCAATTTTGAGACTGGTTTACACTCTGTTGAGATATTGTCTGAGGAGGTCCTGTGGAGATCCGTAAACAATGCAGGCTGATGCTAGGACAGAAGGTCACTCTCTAAAATTGATAGCAGTGCCCTGTTGCCTAGAAAAACTTCTATAGAGCTCAAGGAACATATAGAGGTCAAGCTTGTGCCTGTTTGGAACCTTCATTACTGTGTCCTAGTCTCTTTGGCCAGAGAAGGTACTCTGTAGGCTAATAAAAGAAAAACCTGGAGACCAAACCTGTTATAAGTGAGTATTTTGCAGTAAAGAAATGTTTCAAATTTCATGATTATCTCAGATTGTCTTCTAGATGAAAATGCATAGGCTGGCACCGTAGAATACCAACATTCAGATATGGGGAACTAAACTAGGAAAGAGATCACATAGGTTTATTTAAGAGAAACAAAAGAAAATCAGCCATGATGGTATACACATGGACCCTATTACTCAGGAGGGTAAGGAGGAAGATTGTGAGTCTGAGGCCAGCCTGGGTTATAGAAGAAAACAAGATAAAAAGAATCATAAACAAAAAATTAGCTTAAAAATTTAAAAATACAAATAAAAAAGCTAAATAGCCAAATGAGCCTACTGAATGTTACCGTTAAGTTTTCACGATTCTTCTTATTAAGAACATCCCTGACATACTTATATCATTTTCAACAGGATATTGTACTAAAGGATTTTATGGATTGACCTAAAGTATCAGTCTTACTCAACACAAGGCAACTTGTTATAGATTAACTGAGTGGGCAAGCAAGATATTCTTTTCAGTCAGGTTGTTAACTGGCAGACTGCATTTTACAGCTACAAAGAAAGGGACAATTACTTTATTACTTATCTTGAAAGATAGTCATATGAGGAATCTTAAAGGAATCACAAACCTAAACTTTTGTATATGAAAAATCATCAGTCAGCTCTACTTTAAACATTTAGGGTGCATATCTACTCACAAATACGTTTTTTTAATATCAGGAGATTGGGGGCAGAAATGGGTGTAAGGAATTAATTAGCACCTTTGATAATCAACCAATCCTAGCAAGAAAAGTCCATCAGCTAGTAATAATTGGGCTGCTTTGTTCTTGTTCCCTGACCTTAAAAGAGTTCTCACTCAACTATGTACCTTTCTAAAATTTTAGATTGTCTTATTGGGTTTTTCACCTCCAAGCTATATATTATCAAAACATCTGATCTAACTTAAAATTATTATAGGGCTTTGTTTCAGCTATTGATACACACCAAAACCTATGACTGCATTTTTCAGCATTAAGACTGAAGGAATTCCAACCAGCCTGGCTCCTGGGACTCAATTGCTTTTCTTAATCATTAATTTGAGCTGTGATCTGTGTAGCTCCTTAGGTGAAACTCATAGGCCCTAGCTGTGTAACATTTCCTTGTACATATTTTATTCAACAAAACTTTGTATAAACTAACATTATTGTTTTCACTTAGACAGTACAGCTTACAAAGGAATCATCTATATAATAATCCATAGGTAAGAATAGCCAGCAGAACAGGATGTTTCCTGAGATAAACACACTATATCTCAGGCAGTGGGGATCTCACATGCATTCACCCATGTCAGATAACGGAGAAACATAGCACCAGCAAACATGTAAAGGGACAGCAGAAGCCAGAGACATTCTGGAGTCTGTGGTCTCAGGGATTGCCTATCTGAGATTCTCCCATCATAAAGTTGCCTTGTGGTGATTGACACCTTGAACTTCAATTGTTACCTGTTGCTTTTCTGGCAGGGACACTGGCAGGAGCTTATTATACATGCGAATTAGCTTTCATTGTTTGATTGATTTAATTGTTTATCTGGTGAGCATTTTTGAATTCATTAATTCCTATTGTTCTTGAGACTAGAATAATTAGTAATGTACACAAAGCTATCATTTTATTCTGCCTATGAAAAACTACACAGAAGGGTACATACAGTATAAAAACATTTGACTTACTCTAATATACTGATTTCTATGTGATTACTGTAGTATGTTGATATACTACTCAAAGGTACTTACATTTCCTGTGGGCTTCCTAATTATGTCACAACAATAACTTTTAGGAATAATATGTTTTATAGTTTTACTTATTTTAAAATGTTTTGTGCATTCTTTTTATTTAAATTTTTCATACAGAGTATTACGATTATAGTATCCCCTCCCCAAACTCTTCCAAGATCTTACACACCTCCTCAAACACCCAAGATTATGCTCTTTCTCTTTTGAATTATATTATGTTTTTATTGAATATTTAATGCTCTAGGGCTAGATCTGAACAGACTGTTTTTGGATTTTTATTTAAGCCTCGTCCTTTATCTTGGATTCCCTGTTCTTTGCTGTTTAACTAGACTTGAATCATTTTGGTTGGAAACAGGGCCCTACTACTCGCACCCTTATCTCTTTGGTCTTTATTCCATAAACAATGGGGTTCATGGTTGGGGGTATCAGAAGATAGAGATTTGCCAGAAGGATGAGGGTGTGCCTGGCCACATGGTGCCCAACGCGGTGAATAAAGAAAGAGAAAAAGGCCAGGGTGTAGAATATCAAAATAACACAAATATGAGCTCCACAGGTGCCAAAGGCTTTTGTCCGGGCTTCCCTGGACGGCAGTTGTAGGACTGTTCTCAAGATGAGCCAATAGGACAAGGAAATGAAGACAAAGTCAAGCCCTGTGGTGAGGAGAGCTGCCGAGAGCCCATAAATGCTGCTGCAGGCCAGTTTGATGATGCCCATATTCTCACAGTACGTGTGGTGGATAGTGTTGCTATGACAGAAGTCTAGGCGGAGAATAAGAAGAACACCAGGAGTAACAACAGCCACACTCCGAGCTACCAGGGCCAGCCCAACCTTGACAATGAGAGAGCCTGTAAGCAGAGTTGTATAATGCAGTGGTGTGCAGATAGCCACATAGCGGTCAAAAGCCATGACCAGTAAGACAGCAGATTCAGAGAGGAAGAGAGCATGGACAAAAAACATTTGTGTGAGGCAGGCAGGGAAGGCGGCAGCCAAGGGACCCTGCCAGAAAATGAGTAGCATTTGGGGTACAGTGACGGTACAGAGGAGAACATCATTGAATGCCAACATGGCCAGGAAGAGATACATGGGTTCATGGAGGCTCCGGTCACAGACTACCACTGCTATAACCAGCACATTGCCAAACACAGCTAAGAGGTACATGAAGCTGAAAGGGATTGAGATCCAAATCTGGATATCTTCTAATCCTGGTACACCAGTGAGCAAGAAGAAAGTGATCTGAGTATGTGTAGTGTTGAGTTCTATAAAAGAGAATTTTAAAAGTTTATTACATAGAAGCAAATGATCTAGAAAAAAATATATATATTTATTTATACATATATATGCACACTTTGAAGCTATTGAAATCGCAATTATTTTTGGTTTAATGAAGAGCAAAGGGTGAAGACCATTAATAAGATCGTCTTAAGTGAGCTAGCATATGGAATGCTTTTCTGAAAATTCTTTTTCACAGCACAGTTTACTTTGAAGATATGTGGATCAGAAAGAGCAGGACTCCTCATGTTTTGTGACTGATGTTGTTTGTTACCACCAAATATTTTATTATACGGTTTTTGAATTTTTACTCTAAATGTCTATATTTGCTAAATAATAACCAAAAAAGCATGTTTTTCTTTCTTTCTCCATCTGAGTAAAGGCTGGAGAGAACATTCCATTTGTTAAACCATTGCCTATCATAAGCATCAATAGCTTGCAAATTATTTAATTTTCTAATTTAAAAATAATAAATTATATTTTCCCACTCTCTGTGCATGTTTGTCTTTACGAGTGTGTGTGTGTGTGTGTGTGTGTGTGTGTGTGTGTGTGTGTGTGTGTGTGTATGAGTCTGTATGTGCATGTTTGTAGGTAGAAGGACATGCATGGTCTACAGTGCATGCAAAGATCAGAAGACAACACACAGGGCCCCAAGCTGGCCCTGGGGACTGAACTCACATTCTGTCTTAGCATTAAATGATTTTGTTTGCTAACCTTCACATGTGCCCCAACAGGGAAATTCTTAATTCTATTTGAAGGATGTGAAACTTTCCTTATTGCCCTAGTTTTTTCTAGTACCAAAATGAGTAATCTGATTCACTTGTCTCATTCAATATCTTGAAGACAATAGCTAAACAAACATGAAAATAAAAGAGCAGTGCAAAGTTAAATCATTCATACTTAAGTTAATACTGCTTCTCAAGGATCAGGGCATAGAATCATATAGAAATCCACATCATTGTTGATTTTCATTCAAAGACAAAATCACAGCAAAGTGTCAAGGCTCATCAGTATCCAACACCTAACACTGGCAGGGCTTTCCAAGGAGCAGAGAAATTTCTGTTTTCAAATCTATCAAGAGAAACAGGTGAAATTTACACCAATATTTTTATAGCCATGGGTCTTGTTTTTATATTTTGAAAATTATAATTGTATCATTGTGCCCCTTCCCTTCTCTCTCTCCAAAGCCTCCCATTAAAATCCTTTGCAGTCTCTTAGAACCAGGGCCTTAATTTTTAATTATTTAGAGCACTAAACAATATTTTTAAATTAAGATGTGATTTATATAAAAATGACTCAACTATAGAAATATGCATTTTCTGGTCTCACAAAGCATTCACTTAAGTAGTAAATTTTTTAGTACAAATCATCAATTTCAACAAAGTCACAGAATATATTTATCAACAGGTTTTGACTTCAACTATCAGGAAGCCTAAATTGAGGATAATGGATAGTTTTCTATCTGAAAAGAAATCTACTGAAATTTCCAATACGCACAGAATCCATTTTCCATGCTGGAACTTCACGTAAAGTCTCCAGAAAATCTGTGTTGAAAGATAGTAATCACTCTCCACATTAACTGGAATCCTCCTCTCCAGATAACACTAGTAATAGCAAGGAAGTGTGGCATGTCATCACACCAACACACTCTGAGTTTATCCCATTTTCCTGTGCACATTTCCCTTTCCCTCTCTTTAGCTCTCTTGTTCTCTTCCACTCTCTCCTCTCCACTTCTGCTTATCTTTTCTCTCTTCCTTAGTTCTAGTAAGGAAGAAAACACATTTGTTTTTCAATTTCAGGACACACATGTAACATATATAAGTATCTTTAGCCGGGCGGTGGTAGCGCACGCCTTTAATCCAAGCACTCAGGAGGCAGAGGCAGGCGGATCTCTGTGAGGCCAGCCTGGGCTACTGAGTGAGTTCCAGGAAAGGCGCAAAGCTCAACAGAGAAACCCTGTCTCGAAAATTAAAAAACAAAAACAAAAACAAAAACAAAAACCCAGAAATATAAATATCTTTAAACTAAAATTTTGTAGCTATTCCTTAAAATATAATTATTTTTAGACCACAGTTTCATCACATAACTGAGATTGAAAATTTGCATTATCTGGCATTGTTTTATAACAACAGAGAAAACATCAGATATTTTAGTAGAAGACAAATCACATATCAACATAGGAATATCAATGCAATATATATATATATATATATATACATTAAATGATAATTGTTGGATACAATTATGAATGCTTACTGTCTGATAAACCTTTTCCTAAAACTTAAAAAAAAAAAAAAACTTTTCACTCAATGAAATATAAGTGTACCAACTACTTTGCTATCATTTCTTATGCCAGTTTCATGTGGGCAGAAACCTGGACATGTAATAATATACCAAGTTTGTTTACAAATCCATAGAAGCTAGTTTAATAATTTATAACTGTATTCATTGAAAGATTCTAATTTACCTTGTGGATTCATAGCTTTTCTGACTGAATGTACTAGGCTCTGCTGACTCCCCTTACCTTCTTATAGGAGGGAAAGGGTGAGGGAGGGAGGCTGGAAGGGTGGGAGGAGAGAAGAGGGGGATCTGTCATTGGTATGTAAAATAAATAAAAATTTTCTTTTTTATCTGTTTTTATTATTATTAAATTTTTTATTTACTTTACATACCACCACAGATACCCCCTTCCCTCTTCCCTCTTCCATGGGTGGGCTTTTTGGAGGCCAGTGCCTAGGGTGTGACAATTTGCACAGACTTGGTGCATGAGGGAAGGGCTTGGACCTGCCTCAGCTGAGTGTGCCAGGCTCTGCTGACTCCCCAAGGGAGATCTTGACATGGAAAAATTTCTAAATAAAAAAATCACTGTGAAGGGAATCTCCAGCATCTACATGTATATGAATTACATTTGTATGGCTAATAGAGTCTTGTAAAATTTTTGAATAATACAGTAAAATATCTATCATAAATAATGGTAGAAGTAGAAATGAACAACATAAATCACAGTGATTTTGACCTCAAGTGAAACCATAAATACACAGTAATTTGGGATTAAACACTGGTCTAAATACAGACAAAATTTCTAAATTTACATGAAAAAAATGTAAAAAGATATTCTCTTGTCTTTTAAATAAATTTCTTAAAATATGGTTATGTAACTACTATATAAGCTTACTGAGTGTACGTTGAGTGGTTTCAATGAACAGAACTACACGTGGAATCATGATAAAATCAGGACAGTTAGATATTCACTCTTCCAGCACTGTATGTTTTGTGGTGAAAACATTGAAAATCTTCTCTTTCACTGTGTTGAAACATGTAATACAATGTTCTCACTTTAGGCTTTTGACTTTGCAATTGTGCATGAGAACGTGCTTCTCCTCCTATCTAACTAGATTCAGTACAACGATTGACAAAGCTCTTGTCACCTTCTCCTTTACACTTTCTATGGCCTGGTAACCATTCTTCTAACCTCCTCTATGAGATGAACCTTTCTAAGTGCCAGATATGAGTGAGAGCTTAAGGTTTATCCTTCTATGCCTGGTTAATTTCACATAGTTTCTTCCAGGGTCATCCATCTTTCTTTACTGTAATGATGAGATTTCATTCTTCTAAGTTATTGAGTAAAATTCATATACAAAAAAGTAGAGCAAAGCTCCAAAGAATTGTCAGATAAAGCATCCTGACAGAAAAGGAAAATGAAATTAAGGCATAGAGGATGAAGATTATCTCACTTTAGCTTACAAGACTTGTGGAATGTACAGGATTAGATAACATGACTGAGAATGGGGAGATTGCACCCTTTTGTGCTACATGCTGTTCTAATCATTTTCTGTGTGACTCTGGGTTTTCCAAGGGACACCTCCTCTGTGACTCTGAGGGGTCCCCTGAGCATTGGACTTGCATAAAAGAACCAGGGCTACTGGCTTTACAGAGTGCTGCCTACATGATGCAACACCATCATAACTGTATCATAGATCATATGTCAATATCCCATATAGAGAAGATAAAGGCAAATGAGATAAGAATGCTGAACACAAAGAAATGGAATTGTGTGTTTACATATTTAAATGATAACTAGTATGTATCTGAATAGTTATATTAGCTAGTTATGAAGCAATTATTTCCAAAGATCTTATTGTTCATGAAATAATTATGACATTTTCTGTTATGGGGTGATTTCCTATTATGTTACTTCTGACACAAATTGGAAAGACTATTCCAAGACTGTTGATGAAGAAAAGGAAGTTTGGACAATAACTGTGAGTATGCTGTCCATCTTAGGCTTTAGGTAAAAGTTGAAATGCTTGTGAATATAAACAATATGCTAAGAGCTTCTGGTTTGCCCCGAGAACTGACTGTTGTTTATTGGCTTTCTGTAAGTTCCTTCTTGTGCTCCAAGTCTGATGAATGAAACTGACATTGGATGGAAAAGGAGGAAAACTAACAGGATGAGAGTTAGCAACTGTGGGTGAAACATCAGAGTTAATAGAATCCAGGTGACAAGGACCCTTTTAAGACATCTGATGTTTATGACTGGGTCACTAGTGTTGCCACCAAATAAAATGTCAGTAAATATGTACTCCTAGGAACCTAGGAAAAGATGTTGTAGAGAAAATGGCTTTGCTTCTTTTCTCTTGAAACAGAATATACATATTTGTCATGGAGATAAGCTTATAGGAAACATAGTGATAAGCTTGTAATTATTGCACATATTTAGCAAGAACAATTATATTATTTATATCAGTAAGATGTCTTCACTAAACTATGAGAAAAAAAATGAAGGTGTGCTAATTTGCCTCTCATGGTCACAACTGTGCTTAAAATAAAGCCCTGTTATATCCAAATTGTCAATTGTATGTTTGATTGTCTATAAGAGGTTAATCTTGTTTAGCAAAAGTCGTAGAAGACCATAATTTTAGAGTAATCTCTTTCCCTGAACATCTTAAAAACCGAACTTGAGCTATCTCTACTAAACTTCCAAGTCCCCAAAATGAAACTCGAACCCATTGATAGCTCACATTTCCATCAAGTAGGTCGGTAGAAATAGTAAAATTTCCCAAACAGAAAAGTTTTTATTTGTGTGACATAGATATGCCGTGTGTTAGCCATTACAAAGGAAAGGCAGCCTGTGTTGTCCTTATGGTAGCTAATTATCAACAATCCTGTTGATCATACTCCACCTCCTCTTCTTCCTACTCCTCCTTTTCCTATGGAAGAGTGCAACCTTAACATGACCAATCTGATTTTGCTTCTCTTTTTTCTGTTGCTTTAGTATATCTGTCTCTTAAAATAAACCACATCTATACACGGGAACTATTTAAATTTTACCAAATCCTGTTGCTGAGATTTGTGAAGCATATGGTACCTTGTTGTTATCTTTATATACCTGGATACAAACAGCATAGCAGAACATCTTTTTTTGAAAATTTAATTAGTTTTATTTTGTGTATATGAGTGTTTAACCTGCATATATATCCATGGCCTTGTGTACGAAGTGTTCACAAAGGCAAGAAATGGGCATTGGATTCTAGAACCTAGTAAGATCCAGTCTACACACTGGAACTATTTAAATTTTACCAAATGAATGACTGTTCAATGCTAAAATAAAAAAGTTAAGAAGATATTTAAATATGTATTTTTATACTTAAAATATGAAATATGTATAAATTTGACTTTGATGGATGTTAAATTATCTACTGTCTATGATGTTCTTTATCTTATTATACCTTATTTGAATGCTCACATATTTAGTTATGATAACAAAGACTAACAGCAGCATTTTAAAGAATGATATATCAAAATATTTTCTAATTGTAGCATTTGCATGTTTTGTTTATGTCTCCATATTTTATTACAGTTTCTCAAAAATCATTAGCTTAAAAACAATTATAGTTATTTTATTAACTTCACTTTACATAAAAAATGGAAAACTTGCAATAAGAATTAATTAAATATCAACTGATAAAATCAACAACTAACATATGTAATTAATTTTAATATTTTCTTTTGCAGATAAAATTGCTGATGCTCTATAGGATGGGTTAGTTTACCTGAGCCTTTCTAGCATTATGGAGATCTAGGTTGGCATTTCTAGATTCCAAACATAAGATCCTCGAAAGAAATGCTTTGCAATCCAATCTCTGCGTTTTGGAGATTATCCTAGTTATTATTTACTAAACTTGAAATATTCCCAATTATAATATGATAAACAATACAACACATCACTACATTTCATTTTTCTACCTGGTTGGTATTCCTGGTTTGGAAGATTTTCATTGCTTCATCAGCATTCCTGTCTGTTTCCTGTTTGTCCTGATCTTGCTGGGGAACAGCATAATCATTGTTACTGTCAAACTAGAACCAAGCCTACACCAGCCTATGTATTTCTTCCTTTGTATGTTGGCAATGAATGATATATTACTTACCTGTTCCACAGCCCTGAAAATGCTTGAAATTTTCTGGTTTAATGAACACTGGATTGAGTTTGATGTCTGTCTAACTCAAATGTACTTTATCCACACACTGTGTATTTTTGAGTCAGCCATCCTGGTAGCCATGGCTTTTGATCGTTTTGTGGCCATTTGCTTTCCACTACGTTATTCAACCATTCTTACCACATCTATGGTTATTAAACTGGGCTTTGTTGGCTTGAGCCAAGCTCTGTTCATGGTTTTGCCTTGTCCTCTTCTCATTAAGAGGCTGCCCTACTACACAAGCTATATTATCCATCATGCCTACTGTGAGCATATGGCTGTGGTGAAATTAGCCAGTGCCAACACTCTCATTAACAGAGCATATGGAATCTCAGTGGCCCTTTCGGTGATATTATTAGATCTATGGCTGATAGCCACATCCTATGTAAAAATTCTCAAAGCAGTTTTCAGACTTTCTTCCCAGAATGCCCGCTCTAAAGCCCTGGGCACCTGTGCTGCCCATTTGTGTACCATTCTTGCTTTCTATACACCTTCACTGTTCAGCTTCCTAACTCATCGCATTGGCAAGAATGTATCTCCAAGTGTCCATATCATTTTGTCCACCCTGTACCTTCTAGTGCCCCCCACAGTCAATCCCTTGGTTTATGGTATCAAGACAAAACAGATTCGGGACCGAGTGCTAAGCCTCTTCTCACACTTGAAAATTACTGAGTACTAAATTATTTAAATAACATTTGTGATGGAAAAGTATGCCTCATGAAATAATGGGGCTTTAATTTTTTGCTATGATGCCATTGTAAAATGCTATTTCTGTTTCATGTTATTTTTCATAGAAGGGGTTTATGGTGTGATGCAATATTTGTGTATTAGTCTTCTATTTTAATTTTATGTAAACTATGTCTAATTTATCTTTTCATTCAATATCTTCACTTTACACAGTTCTGCTTTAGATTTTGTACATATTACCCATCGTAATATAGCTTCCTGTCAATTTCTCTGTCTGTAGATTTAAGTATATTTAATACACTTATATAATATAATCTGTCTCTATACCTAGTGAGAAACTTCAAGGAAAAATAAATACAATGGTTTCAGTTTATATTTCATATGTAGAAGTTTGAATACTGTCACTGCAGTCCTTACTTCAGAATAATTCATAGCATCTGTGGCAACCAACACAATAGCTGTATGAGATCAAGCCAGTGAACGAACAATATATATCCTTTATTGTGCTCAAGTATGATCTTTCTAGGTCTAGTGTAGTCTAAAATTTATAGAGCATCTTATACTACTTCCATTTTTGTGAAAAAATTCAAAATTGATCATGTCTCTTCCTTTCACCAGAGAAGTAAAGTTAGCCTGCAAATTGCTATTTCAACATCTGGTAAGTCAGTAAATATAGACAACATGAACTTACTTGAAATAAGAACATTTGAAGCAGGTATGTTGTGTTATATAGGAATTTTAAACACAATTCATCCGAAATATGGAAATTTAAGGAAATAAAAGACGTAAGTATATGTGAAGAAAGAATATACTAGAAAAGAATAAAGCTAAAGCATCCATTTTGTTTCAAATATTTAACATATACCTAGTGTGTCAAAGAAGTATTCAAACTAAAATAATATATGTTACCATATGAATGATAGAAGTGAAAAGTAACAATATTGTAAAGGATGGGGTACAACTTGTGAGAGGCTACTAAAGGTACATATAGTTCCTTGGAGAGAATACTACTAGTTGAAAGTGTGATGAGTGTGTTAAAAATTACAAAGCATCACTAGTTTCTTTAAAGAGATGTAAGACATATAATACTAAATTTCTTTATAATTCTCAATTAAATATAAGAAAAGACATAAAAAGAGATAAATAATGAATCAAAATTATTGCCTCACTGTGTAAAGAAAAAAAATCTGTTAAGTCTAGATAAAAAGTCTAGAGAGCATATTATATATTGTATAAATAATTTAATTTATTTCTCTGGAAAATTGGGTATTGCTTTTCAAAGTTCATTTTAAATTATTATTTTTAAAAAAAGAACAGTACTTATATCCCATCTAGAAAACTAGAGATTTTGTCTACTAATTATTGAAGTCATTTCTTTGAGCTTCAAATATTTTCCTCTTTTCACAACTGAAGTTTTCTGAAATTGAGCCATTGACATAATTAAATAACAAAGGAGAGACAATGTTTTCGGCATATATTATGATTAGTTAAATTTAGAGTTAGATGGCATATGATAAATTCACTGAATCATTTTTCATTTTAATTACATTTATCAATGCATTACAAATACACATTTATTACATGTGAATATATGTATGTAAAAAACAGTTAATGAAAATGGGTCCTTGAATATGAAAGAGAGCAAGAATAGATGTATGTAAGGGTTTTGAAGGAGGAAAGCAGAGGGAGAAATGATGTAATTATATTATGATCTCAAAAAATAAAAATATTTTTGTAACAAATATACGTTATTTATTTTTATTATATATATATATAATTATGCATATATATAAATAAGTACTTCATTTTCTTTTTTTCATTTCCTCCCTTCAACCACTCCCATGTAACCTGTACCTTATTTAATGCTATATTCTGGCCTCTTTTTCTTATATGTTGTCATTCACACACACACACACACTCATATGTATGTATATCATTAAATATATAAATGCACCTTGCTTAGTCTAAATAGTGTATGATTTCAGTGTTGATCACTTGATATTGGCTCTTGAATTGTGTGCCTGTTTCCTGGGTAAACTATTTTCTCCCATTCTCAGCATTCCTTAGTTTCCTGTAGGTTTTTGTCTAGCCTTGGTGCCCCATGAGATGTATCCCCTTCCATATTCACAGGTCTGTTTGTGTTGTCCTTGTTCAGATCTTGTCCAGGCAGCCACATTACTGAGACTTCATGGTATAGTTTCCATGACATTTCTAGGAGATGTGCTCTCACAGTCAAAATTCTGTTCCTCTGACTCTTAAAATTCATCTCCCTCAATATTTCCTGAGCCTTGGAGTTGCATTATGAATGGATCAAACAGGACTAGGCACCCACAACCACTTATATTCTGCTTTTTGATTGGTTGTGATTTTCTGTAATGGTTTCTATCTGTTGCAGAGAAGATTCTTTGTGACAAAAGCTACACTGAACTATGGGTAAAAGCACAAACATTTAGAATGAGGTTAGGAATTATGCTAGTTTAATAGAGTGTTGGCTATAACTTCTCCTCTAGGACCCAGGACCTTACAAGCCTCAGATAATTGTCTGGATTTCCAGTACCAGACAAGATTTTCTTCTTGCCAAATCCAATTAAAAAGCTGTTGATTGCCACCAAGGAAAGACTGCAACTATGGCATTTTATGACACTTTTAGGGTAATTGTGCCATGCTCATCATTGTTGTAATTCATATGTTCATTTAATATCTTTCGTTTTTTTCCCTTATTTCTCCAATGAGGAATTCAAGCACTATATTAAATAAAAGTAATGAGAGCAGAACATTTGTCAAGTTTATTATTTTATGGAAAACGATTTTTGGTTTCTCCATTTACTCCACTTACTATAAATATTAGCTATTTTAATCATATATTCTTCATATATTTTATTAATTCTTTGATCATTTCATCAAATGAAATTTGATTATAATTATCCTGATATCCTTACCTTCTAAATTAATTTAATTCACCCCTACTTACCTACCTACCCCTCATAAATTCATAGCTTGTCAAAGTACAAAGAACTAGTGATTCTGGAGTGCTGAGCCACAAGTGGGACATCTTTATCATACCCTTCTCCATGTCTCAGGGACTATCACTAAAAATAGAATGGAAAATTAGCAAGAGCCAGAAATCAAGGAGGACTAGACAAAACAATGTCTAGTGTACAATGATAGGACCATTGCACTCATCAACTCATAGAAACTGTAGTTGTCTAAGCAATACCTGTATGAAATCAAGCCACAGTGTCTAGTATTTAATATGCTGATGTTCTAGCTGAATCTAAACTTAATTTTTTTTATTTATGTCTGCTTGTGTCTCTCTCTGTTCATTTACCACATATGTTTTGGTGCCCTTGGAGGCCAGAAGAGGGCCTTGGATACTCTAGAAATGAAGTTACAGATAATAGTGAGTTTCACAACATGGGATTTAAACTTTGGTCCTTTGCAAGAGTGGCAAACAGTCTTAACTGCTGACTCATCTCACAGGCCCTTTGCAGAAATTGTTTTTATTAATATAATATTTTGAGAATTTCTTATATGAGTGATACAGTTTATTATATCCATCCAGCTCCTCCTGTGTTTTCCCTATTCTGTCTAAAACTTATGACCTCTTCTTTAATTATTATTAAGTATGCACATTTGTACATAACTTTTTTATGAAGATATACTGAATTGTATAAAAACATTTTTTCATTTTTTGAAATCTGTAGAAAAGTGTAAAACCTTATGTTAAAGGAAATAAAAATTCAAAAGAAAAATTGCAATGTTTTCTATTTTTAATATTTATTTATTTACTATGCATACAGGGTTCTGCCTGCATATATTCCTGAATGTCAGAAGACTGCACCAGATCTCATTATAGATAGTTGTGAGCCACAATGTAGTTGCTGGGATTTGAACTCAGTACCTATGGAAGAGCTGAGAGTGCTCTTAACCTCTGAGCCATCTCTATTGCCCCATGAGCCATCTCTCCAGCCCAGCCATGTTTCCTTATATACATAGAATCTAGATACATCCCACAAGGGTATAATGGTACTGGAAGGTTCTCTGCATGCTATTTGAGGAGAAAGAAGTCAACAGTCTCACCCAGCTGTAAAACCTGTTATCTATACTCACAACTGCCCTTGCAAAATAAGCATACCAGTACAATGAACTCTGTGGAGGTAACCAACAAGTTTCTGAGTACCATTAACTAGAGTCAAAAGTGGTGGTTAACTAGGTCAGGGTGGTGATGATCCTAGGGGAGAACTCAATACTCTATTACTGCTTAATAAACAAAATATTAAGTTATCCACCACAAAGTTCTTATCTTTATATTCATTGATTAGTGCATCTCTTACCTGCTATTGGAGAAGTTTCTTCTTACAGTAGACAGATGGCAATTAAATGGAGACCTACAACTGATCAATGTACAGAGAAAGAAAGACAGTAGAAGGGACATTGGTATCAAACCCTCCACTCAAGCTCATGGATCATCGTGGAAGAGGGTGTCGTAAGATTGTAAGAACCAGAGGTAGTAATCGTCTGTGGGAAAACTACCTGCTGGAATAACAAGGCCACTAACACACATGACCTCACAGCAGCTGTAACCGCATACACAAGACCTGCACAGAATCAAGCCAGCCAAAATCCCAGCATGGATCTGGGAAGAGGCTTAGACATCTTAAAACAATCTCAGGAGCTATTGCCAGTGATGGTTGCTGAAGGAGGGAGAGTCGGTTTTTTCAGGGACTCAATCCAAGAGGAGTCACTCATGCTCCAATTTGATAGTCCTATCCCATGCACTCACACAAGTCTAAGTGGATTCAGGGGTCTTCAAAGATGAGCACATGAAGTTGGGGGCTAAACTCAGTGGGGAATAAATAGGAGGTAGATTTGGTCAATGCAAATTATATTTCTATGAAAATCACAAGTAATAAAAAAGTAAAATAAATGTCTAATAACGTTATTGGTTAGGAAACCAAATTGAACCCATAGTCTTCTTCTAGAAAAATAATGAAGGTTGAACTGTGCTGAACCATAAGTCTAACTGAAGTATCTTTGAAAAGAAGTATAATGTCTTATGACTCATGATACAGGGATTTCTACTTTAGCTAAGTAGGATATTTATTTTTAATAATTATATTAGTGATCTGAGAATTTTGTATATGTTTTTATTTTATTCACCCTTCTCACTAAATTCTTCCCAGATCAACCTTCCTTCTGTAACCTCTTAAGTTTGTGTCCTTTATTTTTAACATCCATCAAGACCCGTTTGTGCAGTCCAAACACTGTGTAGCCTCTCAGTGGATTCTGATCTTGCCAAGGGCTACACTATTAGAGAAAACTGACTTCTCCTCTCTCTTGACAGCTATCACTTACTAACAGCTCCTCAGTTAGGGGTGGGACTAGTGCCCATTTCCAACCCCATACAGAGATCTGGTCTGCCTTGAGCTTTCACAGATCTTGTGTTTGCTGGGACAAGCATTATGATATAAGTTCATATAGGCAGCTGTTTGGCTGGGTTCAAAAAACATTGTTTCATTGTACTCATCCATCACCTGAGTCTTGAGAGGAAAGGGTACATTATTGATGTTCTATTTAGGAATGAACATTCTTAAGCCTCTTATTTTCTGCACCTTAGCTAGTTGTGAGTCACAGTGTTAGTTATTGACTGCAAATAGAAGCCTCTCTGATGATTATTGAGAGATGCACTAATCTATGGGTACAATGGTAAGTCCTTAGCAATTGGTTCAATATTCTGTCCATGTAGCAGAATAATAGTAATAGGTTCTTCCCTAGGAACTATGACCTGTCTAGACACAGGTTGTTGGCTCAATAAGAATAACAGCTATGGGTTACATCTTGTAGAATACGATTTTTAAATGCAGTCAGAATGTGCTTATTTACCCCCATGATGTTTGTTCGCAATTGCATGAGTGTGCATGTCTTATCAGACCTGTCATTACTGTAGATCCAGGTTTCACAGTGGAGTAAGGTTGCTGATTCTATACTTCTGTGGTAGAGTACATAGCACCTTTCAACACTATAAAAGCTAGCCTACCAGTAGGAATGAAATAATATTAAGCCTGCTGTGATGGCTCAGCAGTTGAAGTGCTTGCTGCACTTGTCAAGTATCTGAGTTTGGTTCCCAGTACATGTGCTGGGTGGCTCACAGTGCCAGTAACTGAAGCTCCAGGTGATTTGACCCTCTTCTCTGACCTATATGTATAGCCACACTGAAAATGCATACAAACGCATGCATACACATAAATAAAAATAAAGTACCTATATAGAAACACTGATTCTCACAAGTATTTCTCAGGGATTATAACTGAATATTTGTACCCAACATGGAACAAAGTACTTACTAAGTAATTGTTGAGTCCATTGAAACCAGTACTCATTAATCTTTTCAAGTTTTACTAGATCAAGTTGGGGCATGCTTTTCTAGACCTTGACTATGTACTTTTGTAGTAAATTCTTGATTTCAACTTTTAAACACAAAACAACAAATTTAAACATAAATTCCAGATTTTTCAAAGGTACCTCTGATCTCTTATTGCACTCCAATTATAAAATAATAAAATGTAATTCATTAAATTTACACTTGTTTTTATTTATTTCTTAGTGTATGTCAATAAAATTTTTATACTAATTACTAAAATGAACTTTCTTAAACACAATAGTGTAAAACATTTTTGGTATTACAATAAATCAGTTATATTTTAACCCAATTTTATATTTATTGGTTGATCTATGACTGTATATACTGTATATACTGTATATACTGCTATTCTGTATATACTGGAAGGAAGACATCTGGTAACATTTATGGTGGAATTAAGGCATTTGGGGGAATTAGCAATTGTTATTCATTTAAATCTCGCAATGCTGATCAACATCTCTTCTGCATATTTCCCTGAAGGCAATAACACAATCAGAAGGTACAAATATTTGGAACAAAATAATTGTTTTGTCTTCTCTATTTTATTCATAGATAAACCATAGTAAAGAGTACAAAAATACTTCCCTTAAAAACATATTACTATATTCCAATATGAAAGGAGCACTGAAATTGTCTTTCAGTTGTGAATAATAAAACCTGAAAAACTGAGAAGTTGACAATTCTCCTTAGTTTTCTTTTACTTTTTACATTTTTGAGATGATAATATAATTTCAACATTTCTCCCTAAACAATTAGGTAAGATAATCAGTTCTACATCCCATCAGTCCATGATGTCAATTTTCTTTCTTATTGTTACTTTATCTATTTATCAAAAAATTAGAAAGATAGGCCTGGTAGTGGTGGCACACACCTTTAATCCCAGCACTCAGGAGGCAGAGCCAGACAGATCTCTGTGAGTTGGAGATCAGCCTGGTCTACAGAGTGAGATCCAGGACAGGCTCCAAAACTACACAGAGAAACCCTATCTTTAAAAAGAAAAGAAAACAAAACAAAATAACAAAAAAAAAGAAAAAGAAAAAAATTAGAGAGACAGAATCTCAATAGGATCTAATACCCATTGCTTACCTCTGTGAACACTTCATACATGAGGTGCATGGATATACATGTAGGTGAAGCACTCATGTACACAAAATAAAACTAATTAAATCTTCAAAAAAAAAAAAAGAAGTTCTGCTATGCTGTTTGTATCAGGGTATATAAAGATAACAACAAGATACCATATGCTTCACAAATCTCAACAACAGGGTTTGAGGTATCTTCAACTTGGAGGAATGATAAATGTTTCAGTAGATTTGTTTAAACAGCTTATAAACTTATCCAATGTATACATATAACAAAACATCAAATTGTCCCACCTTAACAGCAAGAATTGGTAGCTGTATATGTACCAATTTGAATAACTTTAATTTAAGTGTTGAAAACCTGAAGACCTTTTTGCAGTAGCATATCTGCAGAGAAATATCTAAAGTTCTATGGCATGAGCATTTGCTCTACTTGAAGAATCTGGGGAGTGGAATTGTATATGTATAACTTTGACAATAGAACGACACTCTCCAGCTGCATGTGTTTCAAATAACTCTAGATGTCAGTGCATAACTCTCATGAGTCTCACCTCTCCACCTTCCATTTCAATGTTTAATAATAGTAAATAACACACACACACAGACACACACACACACACACACACACACACACAGGGACATCCATGAATGTCCCCATTCTTCTTATGTGATTTCAGTCACAATTATAGCAAATACTGAACTATGAATGTTGTTATCACATCTGGCATCTTCCCACTCAGAAAACACGTTTCTTAAGAATCTTTCTGTGTTATTTGTAAACCATTTGTTTATCTGATTATTTAGGAGGTCCTAAGTCAGGAAAAAACAATTCCATGCATAGGTTCTGAATAAAAGCCCATGGCAAAGTTCACCATGATTGCCACTGCATTTAAAATAATGGAAAGCATTTTAAACTGACATGTCTTATTTGTTAATTGTCAACTTTGTTACCCTTCATGATTCTCTATGAGTTAATTGGAAATCAAATTTCTTCTTTGTAACTCTAAGTTTTATATTATTTCAGTTAGCATTAAAACAGTGGGCTTTATTAAGGCAGATATATATATATATATGGATACCACCCCAAAGACACAAGCCTTCTGTCAGCCTTCCTCCGCTTTCCTGCTCCCATTGTCTCATAATATTGAATTTGTTGCATTGTACTCTTGGACGACTTCATTTTTTGACAATAAGATGCATACAGTCATTTCAATTTTTATGTATACGCTAGCAAGTAATAAGACTATGATGTCTTGTTTTGTTTTTGGTTTTCTGAGCCTTACCATTACATATCATGTGTCACAAAACAAGTATAGAATGAACTGGTCATCCTTCCCACCGTCATTACACTACCAATAAAATGTGTTACTGTAAGGATTCTGTCCTAAATTACATCACCAGCCTGCGACGGTGTCCCAGCCTAAAAAGCAAGCAGGCCCTCTGTGTGTCCCCTTCCCCCGCCCCCCTTCTCTTTCTGCTCTCTTTCCTTTTGTCTGTTCTCTCTCTCTCTCTCTCTCTCTCTCTCTCCCCCCTCCTCTCTCCCAATAAAGCTCTAAAAAGGTAACCATAGCTTGTGATTCTTCTGATCAGCATGCTCCTCCACTGGCATGGCTGCCACAGGAGGCGGCCAGCCACGAGCAGTGCTAATTTAACCAACAGTTACCAATTCCCATTTATGTAAATCAGAAAAAAAATCTGATATGACTTAAAGATGGTTTTCATGGAAGTTGAGATTAGAATAGTGGTTATCAGAAGTTTCAGAAAGTATAAAGGCAGGAAAGAGTGAAGGAATTTCTCCATGGGATCAGTGTTACAGTTGGACAAGGGCTGTAGCTCAAATGTCTCAGGAGGATAAATCTAGTCAACAATAGTGAGTTTTGATTTGAAAAATACTAGAAGAGAGTATTTGGAATGCTTTCTCCAGGAGAAATATAACTGTTTAAGAAAGGAATATGCTAAATATCTTCTTTTACCATTCGTCATTCTATGCATATATTTAAACATCATAGTGTATCCCATAATTATTATTATTAAATCAAAATGATGAAAATGTAACTGAGCAATATGCATATTTCAACTAAATGTATTGCTGCAATTACATAGTACTATTATGCCTTTAACATATAGGAAAATTACTTGATGTAATAAACATGTTCTGTTTAAATAACAATATATTTCTAAAATATGCACAAATACATTATTAGGCTATTTTATCATTATCACCTGCAACTATAAAACATACATTTTTTGTAGCATATCCAGTGATATTTCAGATCATGAACAAGTACAAATGAGGACATTCAGTCCTCATTCTTCTGATTCTTTTATTTGTTCTATAACTCACTTTTTCATGACACTGTTTTCCTCTGTTGTCAGTTTACTGCTTAAGCTCTATGTTGCAAGCCCTTTACGTTCTCTTCATAATTGGATATAAAGAGAAATTCAGAAAGTGAAGTATATACAATGAAATAGGCACCACATCATATTTGAACCCCTGTACCAGCTCTCATGTATTTGACTCTCAGGCTATCTACTGCACAATTGGTTATGCTCAAGACTACTGAGATTCTTTAAGATTACATGTAAGGAGACTTGACTGAAATTGTTTCTACTCTTACACCCTTTAAAAAACTATTTTGGTTGAGAGGGTGCCTGGACTGGTCTACTCTGGTGACTGGATTAGTGAATACCCTAACTGTCATTATAGAGCCTTCATTCAGTGACTGATGGAAGCAGATGCAGAGATCCATGTCCAGGTGCTAGGCTGAGCTCCGAGAATCCAATTAATGAGAGAGAGGAGGGATTCTGTGGGCAGGGGATATAGAGATCATGCTGGGAAAACGTGCAGAGATGACCAGCCACACTAGTGGAAACCCATGAACCGTGAACTAATAGCTGCGTAGCCCTCATAGGACTAGACTAGGCCCTCTAGATATGGGAGACAGTTGTTGAGCTTGAACTGTTTGGGGGGCCCCCAGGCAGAGGGATCAGGATCTGTCTCTGGTACATGGGCTGGCTTTTTGGAGTCCAGTGCCTAGGGTGTGACACCTTGCACAGCCTTAGTGCAAGGAGGAGGGTCTTGGACCTGCCTCAGCTGACTCCCCATGGAAGACCTTGACTTGGGAAATGTGAGGATAAGGGGTGGGTTGGGGGAGGAGGAAGGCTGGGGGTGGGAAGAGGAGGGGATCTGTGGTTGGTATGTAAAGTGAATAGAAAATTTCTTAATAATAAAAAAAAGAAAAAACTGTTTTGCTGTGACACAACAAACAGTTTAACTGAGTAGTTATAGCACCTTTGAAATTTCTATTGAACAAGAGAAAAAATAGTAAAACTATATAAGTGTTCATAGCTTTACTTGCGTTCACCTAGCATTGAATCTTGAATGGTTGTACATTTAACAAATAATCTCAGACACATTACCTATTCATCCATTCAATCTTTCATTAAGCAAGTACTAACCAATTTTCTAATACATTAAAATGATGCATTTATGGCTAGGGATGTACACTGAAGAGACAAATGATTGTGCCTATAAAGATTACATCTGATTATCTATTTTCAAAATGCTTCTGTATCAATAAATTACAAATCTGAGAAGTATCATATTTTGTGGGGCGTTTACCCACCACCCCCACAGTTCCCCAGAGTTTTCTTGAGTTCGAGCAGCAGGAAATATTAGATAGAAGGATTTATTGCGGAGAATATTGCGGAGATAAACAGACAGAAAATAAAGGATAGCCTCGAGAGGGCCTGGAACCTATTCCAACGGGCCCGGACTGTCTCTGCGCCAGGGTTTTTATACAGATGCCAAGGGGTGGAGCAAAAGACCTCCTCCCCCAGCACAGCCAAGTGCAGACCATCCCAGACACCTGCACTCAGACCCGTGGTCCTAATCATCCTCTATACGGACCTGCTGGGTAAAGCCACGAGGAACCCGAGAACGGGCTCCCACACTATTTGCCATTGACTTCTTTAAACTCCAGTAAAAATAAATTGTATTCATTCACATGTTCAGTTACAACATTGTCTAGCTTATCAGTCATAATTAATATGCAGAATAGAAACTGTAGCTCCATATTTTTACCACCACAGGAGAAGACTTAGTGACCCTGGGTATCTCCAATGCTTGCTCCACCAGACCCGAAGATGCGCAGAATCCTCAGCCGGATCTGCTTAGTCTTTATAGTGTATACAACCGGGTTGAGCACTGGAGGAGTGAGAAAGTGAAGATAAGAGAGCAACACACGGCTGCATGGGGAAGCCCGCTTGCCAAATCGGTGGATCATGGACAGGCCAATCATAGGTATGTAGAACAGCAGTACAGAACAGATGTGGGAGACACAGGTGTTGAGGGCCTTGAGGCGCTCAGTCTTGGAGGCAATTGAAAGCACCGTGTGGAGGATTAGCCCGTAGGAGAGAACAATGAGCACAGAGTCCACACCCAGGGTGGACAGAACCACAAAGAGGCCATAGGCACTGTTGATGTGGGTGTCTGTACAGGCCAGTTTCATAACATCTGGATGCAGGCAGTAAGAGTGGGAAAGCTGGCGCTTCTGGCAGTAAGGCAGCTTCTTCAGCATGATGGGGGCAGGGATGTGGAGACCAACGCTTCGAACCACAATGGCCAGGCCCAAGCTGGCAATCCGAGGGTTAGTGAGGATGGTGCCATAGCGGAGGGGACTACTGATGGCCACAAAACGATCAAAGGCCATGGTCAGCAGCACAGAGGACTCCATGATGGAGAAAGTATGGATGAAGAAAAGCTGGGCAAGGCACATGTCTAATGCCACCTCCCTGACACCCATTATGTAGATTGTGAGCATGGTGGGCAGTGTGGAGGCAGACAGACCCAGGTCTGTCACTGCTAGCATGGATAGAAAGTAGTACATAGGCTGGTGCAGGGAGGACTCTGACTTTACAACCCACAGGATCAGGCCATTCCCTGCCAGAGAGGCAATGTACATGATGCAGAGAGGAATGGAGAGCCAGACATACACAGCCTCAAGGCCTGGGAGGCCAGTCAGAAAGAAGGAGGTGCTGGAATGGTTGGAGTGGGCCATGATACCTGTAAGGGAAGACTCTAAAATCAAGTGTAATCACAGGACCCAAGCCCAGAGAGTTTCTGTTAGAACGTCTGAGAGCTGAGATCTAATAAAGACTCTTCAAAATGTTGCTCTCACAACCACAACTTTCAATTTTATCTCAAAGTTTCTTTTATTTCATAATTAAGGAGCCCTTTAATAAGATGAATTTGTTTAATTGTTAGAAGAAAGTTTTTGTACATAGTAAGACTGCACAATGCAAAGATATTTAATGCTTAAATTGAAATTTGGCATACATCCTTAAAAAGGAACTAAAGCATGTTGGTTCCAAGTCTGTCCTGCCTGCAAGATGTGCTCGGGTAATGGTGCCTCAAAACTTGTGGGAGTGACCAACCAATGTTTGACATACCTTGAAAGCCAGCCACAAGAAGAAGCCCATGGCCTACACCTACACTCCCTGGATGGCCAGGAAACTGAGACTGGATAGCCCAGAGATTTATGCTAGAACCAAACATGACTGGCAGAGAGAGAGAAAGAGAGAGGGGGGAGGGGAGGGGAGGGGAGGAGAGGGGAGGGGAGGAGAGGAGAGGAGAGGAGAGGAGAGGAGAGGAGAGGAGAGGAGAGGAAAGGAGAGGAAAGGAGAGGAGAAGAGAGGAGAGGAGAAGAGAAAGAGGAGAGGAGAAAAGAAAGAGGAGAGGAGAGGAGAGGAGAGGAGAGGAGAGGAGAGGAGAGGAGAGGAGAGGAGAGGAGAGGAGAGGAGAGGAAGAGAGGAAATCAGAGAGAAAGGCTGAAAAAAACCCAGTTAAATGGTTCCTAATGATATCTGCTATATTCCTTGATTTGTGCTTTGTCTAGTAGTCATCAGAAAGGTTTCCTTCTGGCAATAGATGGGAGCAGGTGCAGGGACCTACAGACATTATGTGGAGAGAAAGTCTATGTTGGAGGTCTCCATTGGGTCCTCACCTCAGAGATCAGGTACCCAGAAGAGGGGAAGGGAGGATTGTAGGAGTCAGAGGGCATGAGGGACACCAGGAGAACATGGCCTACCATATCAGCTAGCAGGGATCACAAAGACTAAGTAGCAAGCAGGGGACCTGCATGAGTCTGCACCAGGTCCTCTGCATATGTGTTATGGCTGTTAGCTTGGTGTTTTTGTGAGATTCCTAACAAGTGATAGTGAGTGTATCTCTGGCTCTTGCCTGCCCTTGGGACTCTTCCTCCTACTGTGTTGCTTTGTCCAGCCTCTATAAGAGGGCTTTTGCCTTGTTTTATTGTATCTTGTATTGTTCTGTTTGGCTGTTGTCTCTTAGAGACTTCCTTTTTTCTGAAGATGAAAGAGAAGGGTAGTGAATCTAAGGGAGAGGAAAAGTATGGGGAAGCTCAGAGGACTGAAGGGAAGGGTAACTGTGGTCAGGATATATTGTATGAGAGAAGAATCTATTTTCAATTTATAAAAAAGAAAGAAAAAAGAATTCAAGTCTATAATTTCTTCTTTTGGTTTGTAAAAGGAGGATCCAAGACTAGAAATAATTTTCAGTGACCTCCTGTTTTGTATTATGAATATTGTGTTCAGTAGTTGAAGACAAACACCAGATTCTAATAAATACTGAAAATAGTCAAAAAACCTATTATTTCTAAAGATTTATTTTTATTGTTTAATTATGTGTGTGTGCATATGGTTTTGTGCACACCAGGCTTAAATTCTCATGAATTCATTTTCGTTGTTGCTCTTTTTCTTTCATTTTTTAAATTGTTTCCCCTCTATGACTTGTCTTCTTGCCCCTCAATTATGTAATGGTGAAACTATGTCACACACTATTTTAGATGCAAGGATTAATGCTGTGACATGTTCCAACAATAAAGGTGAAGAGAAGCCTCACAGTCAACATTATTTCCAATATGGAGGAAATAAAACAAAGGGAAAGAGAAGGAGGTGTCATACTAGACTGAGAATTTGAGGAATAGGAAAAGAGGCATTCATGGTGAGAGGATTTAGCTCAATTAAGTCAATTTGGTTCCTTAAGAACACTTCATGTCACCCAGCAGAATAAGTGCCAGGTGCCTACTGTACTAAACATGTATCTGTTTACCCTAGAAAAGGTGATGCAGGAGTGGTACCTTTAGTATCAATGGCAACCTGTAAATCATGCAGCATTTTAGATCTCTCTCAATCCCCAGTTTCCTGGGTGAAGCTTTGCCCTTGGTTTCAACAATGCCTTAAGATGACTGTGTTACATTCCAAAGTCTGAAGTGTTACCACCATTAGGTGTAGGGTTGCAGTGTAGACAGCTGATGGTAATTGTCAAAGTACCACTGAAACAGATCTGGGAGGGAAATCAGGGCTCTCCCTTACACAGAAAGTATGATCCTTACAACAAAGTGCTGAGGTGGTTCCAGAAAGCACATATCCATATAAACTCGGATGTCTTTAGTGTTTGTAATTAAGCATCAGAATTGTGATTATAATAAATAAGTATGCCAAGAGTTTCCTAAGTGTTTACTGGGCAAACTTTTCACTAAGGTAATCTGTATGGCTGTTAATCTCCTGGGATGTTGAAAGTTGATGAAAATGTAAAATAAGACATAGAAATATTTGATGAACTAGGCACCCAAATGTTTCTATGATGGAATAATTCTTATATTCAGCCTGCAGTGTTTCTTTAAATTAGACAAAAATATTCTTTAATAAGCTGAGTCTCTTTTTATCACAGTTACAGAGGCATAAGTATAACAAATGTCCCTGTAATATTTATCAGAATTTAGTTTTACTATCTTTTAGAAAGAAATGACATGTGAAAATAGACAGGCACCAGATTATTTTTGTATTTCTGTGTATATTAAGCTCAGATACTGCCTAGAAAAGAATTTGTGATTGTATATATTCATTTTTCTTGTGTTGTAATTATTTATACATACTTTGTGGAGGGCAAGGATTTAATTAAAAGCAGAGGAATATTGTTGAAAATTTGAGCCATCTGTTTCTGGTGGCGGCTTCAACACAAAGACAAAAGGAGAAAAAGAAATTGCATAAAAATTGCATTAAAACATGAGATATTTCCCTAAAAATGTCAAGAAGGTACTATGGGATTCCTCCCTTGGAGAAATTCTGCATCTGGCTGGCTAGCAGAGTTTTAGTTAGCTGAGGTAGGATGGGAATAACAAAAGTAGAAAGCCATGCTGGAATTTCCAACATTGGCATCCTTACAAGGAGAATAATAAATCTTCTCCTTTCCATACTAGAATAAGAAAATTATACAAATAAAATTTTCATGTCCAAAAATATTTTCATATATATTACATATTAATATATATTTACATATTTTGTACCAAAAAGATTTTATCTTTACACAAAGGGAAATTGGTAGATTGTATTACTTCTCATTAGAATGAATGTGCGTGTGTATAAAATAAAAAAGTAGAATGTATATTCTGTAGCATCCTAGAGTGTTAGAAAGTAGATAATGATTGTTAACATTTGTCTTAGTTTCTCCTATGTTCTCACCTTAAAAGATACAAGGTGCCTTTCAAAGATGGTTACTCAAGGATATAGAAAGAGCGGCAGTCAACAGGGATCATCATGGATTTATTCATTCAGATCATATTTCTTTTACTTTACATCTTAAAAGAAGAAAAAGAAATTAAACTATTTCCCAAATCAGCAACTCTACATGATGATTCTATACCTAAAAATCTTCCCAATTTTAGTTTAGATAGTTTAGTACACATATTGAGATTTCTAGATGTTAACACCCATGCACATTATGATTCATTTAAGGTGAGGAATTCTTGCTGGTGAGGTATCAGTCTGTCTAACAATTTGGCATTTAATTGACCTTCTTTGCTACAAAAGGACATTTGAAAAATTCAGTAATAATCCTACCCATCAGCTCCATGATGTCTTAAGCAAAAAAGTCCCTTTCTTTATTCTTAGTAGTTAATGGTTTTACTTCATGTTCTTAATTCAAATTTGACCCTTTTGTTTTTCATAACCCACATTATTTACTCACCCACAAGGAAACAAGGACAGAGAACATGTCTCCTCCTCCTCAGGAGTTCAGTGGCAGGGAGTGTTCAGTGAAGAATAATTTTACAGCAAATTAGCCAATGCCCAGGTTGTACGCTGATGAACACAACAGGGACCATGGGCCTGGTGGCAGCCAATGACTTTAATCATGCCATTAAAAACAAGTTTTGCATGTTCTAAACAGACACTGTTATGATTGTTAGTCATGTAGTTCTTCAACAATCTGAGTTTTTATTGTTGCTTGAGACCCCTTAAAGAATAACTAAAATATACCTTGTCAAGACATGAATTAAAATTTATCTCTATTTGCTTGCATTTTTTCCAGTGACACAATTTTTGAGCCTTTTTTATGTCTATGAAATAAAATAGTACAGTATTTATGTGGTGCATATTTGGTGAAACTGTGTTTGAAATTCAATAGATAAATCTTTTGCATATTTGCATATTTTTTTTTAGCCTCTGAGTCATTCCAGTAACTTCACTGGAATAGTAAAAGACACTAAGACAATTGCATTGAGAATTAAATAGTATATTCTTCTAAAAACTCAGAACACTTGCCAATACTAAATCAATAGCTATGATTCTATTATTTACTACAGTATTGGAATACAAAATATAACTATGTATGGGAATCACTTTCTATTTTTTTAAATGATTCATTAGACAGTTAATCAATTATTATCATTAAATCTAAACAACAAAGGAATTTTCTATCATTGCACATTATATAAATAATAAAAGTTCCAGAAAATGAAGCATTGTCTAAATTGTGGATATAGCTCTAAAATTGAACAGAAAGTAGAAAATTACCCAGAGTACTAAACACAAAGGAAGATGACTAATGCTGTTCCCCCCAATACAATTTTGCTAAATAACATATTTTATAATATAAGAAAAAAACAGAAATCTCAGTCTTAGTCATCTGCTTACTAATTGGCCACTCTATGATGTACATCAAAACAGAAATTCATGGCGTCACTGGTGCAACACTATGAAGACTTTTCATGGGGTAACCAATGACTCTTTTGGTTGGATTTGAGGATTATTCCACAGGAAGGACCTGCAAGCATGGTCACCACCCATGAATTGGGAGAGACTAGGCTCTAGGGAGGAAAGTACTGCTATTGTTTTTCTAAATAATCATGTTGTTACACTTCCTTTTAAATATGTATATGCATAGGTTCCTGCTGCTCTCAACTGTTGAGCTCGTAAACTCAGTAACAGATGTGTTTACCTGCACAATAACTGCATAAGACCAAGCCAGTTTCAAATAACAACATGGTAGGGGATAACGAATGGTTCAGTGGTTAAGAGCATTTGCTCATGTAGAGGACTTGCCTTCAGTTCCCAGCACCCAGATGGCAGCTCACAAGTCTTCACAACTCAAGTATGCTGTCATGGTCTCTGTGAGTTCATATGTGTATAAACCTTGTTGTGTCTGGAAGACACCTTGTCCTCAGTCAGTCATCACCTATTAACTCTTAAGTCTTTCTGTATCCACTTCCACGTAGATTTCTAAGCTTTGAGGGGAGAGGTTTGATAATGACATCCCATTTAGGGCTGAATGTGCCAATGTTTCTCACACTTTGCACTTTGTCCAGTTGTGGGTCTCTGTACTCATTATCATCTACTGCAAGAAGAAACTTCTCTGCGGAGGGTTTGTGATGTGCACATGAGACTTGCACAAGTTCAGAACAGTCAAAAAATTCCAGGACTGAAAAGGGGAAATGTAAACAAAATCCCAACCCCAACCAAGAAGCTATTTGCAATTGATCCCTCATTGGGAAAGGAAAATGGAGTGACACTAGGTATATCAACCACATTCCAAAGGAAGGCTCTATGCCAAGAACAGTTGGCCAAAACAAAGCAAAATCCATTTTTTGTGTGTGTGCTTTTTAGTTTGGTTTGTATCATTTGCACCTCCACTGGAGTGTGTGTGTGTGTGTGTGTGTGTGTGTGTGTGTGTATGTGTGAGAGAGAAAGACAGAGACAGAGACAGAGACAGAGAAATTAAGAAGTTGGATAGGTAGGGAGATGGAGAGGAGCTGAGAGGAGTTGGAGAGAGAAAATATGATAAAAATATATTGTATTAAAACTTTAATAATAAAAATATTAAAATTAAACTAATTTTAAAAGACATGAAGTTAGAGGGTTCTGTGGGGAAATGGAGCAAAGGAGGATGGGTGTTGACATGTTCAACATATGTT
>NC_081416.1:95695830-95810830 GCF_949786415.1 Peromyscus eremicus | reverse complement strand
CTGCCTAGCTCGGTTCTCAGGATCCTATAAGTACCACTTATAGCTTGGAAGTGGGACATGCCGGGTGCGTGGGACCCACCCCAGACGCACAAGAGTGGCAAGGGCGTCATATGTACCGCCAGCAGCGCTCACGGTGGCGCAGGTGGCACTGGACTGGTTTGAGCCTTCCCGTGGTCTCCGCGGGGGCAGATCTCCCGGGTGCCTGCGCTTTTGCTGCAGGTCCTGCATAGCCCTTGCATCTGAGGGTGTGCACGGTCTGCTCGAGCTTCCAGCAGCTCCCGCGCGTTCTCAGGTTAGGTGAGAAGACCTAGGACTTTGGGGGCCCGAAGCGCCGGGGGTGAAGGGTCAGGGGCTTGATCCGAAGCCAAGGAGAGGTCACAGGAACTGGGGCGCGGGACCTCCTGGGCTTGGACATCCGGGATTGGCAACAGGAACCCGGAAGCACACAGTTGTCAAACTCCTGGAGCCACCGCAACTGCGAGCCACCTCTGGCAGCTCAGATCCAAAGCAGATCTGGAGGGGGTGGGGCACAGACCGAGCCTCAGGGGTTTGGGGTGGTGGGAAGAATGGGGCTCAGAGCACAGGCTGTGCAGCCACATGGACTGGATGAATCTAATATGCCTTTAGGTTGTCTGCCTGGGTCTCAGCCTGGCAAGGGCTCTTGGCGGCTCAGCTCCCTGCTTTGGATGGCGAAGATGGAGAAGAAAGTCAGTTCCACAGATAGTGACCCAGGAGAGAATGCACACGGGTTTTACCGAGAACAGCCTGCTGGTTCCTGTGGGCAGCCTGGAAGGCTTTACCGAAATATAACTTTTATGTATATGGCTCCCCACCCACAAGAACCCACTTAAAATGAGCTCTATTTTTATGATTATAAAACATAAACTCAAAGGGCAGAGAGTATAGATGAGAAAATAAATATCAAAGGCGACAGCACATTATTGAAAAAAATACATATTAAATGGAGAAATACTATAACTGAGGCAAAGACTTGATAGCCTTTAGTTAGACATAGTATTGCTAACCACATATGTATAATATATGCGCATGGAAACATGTGTATGAAGTATGTATGATATATTTAACATAGGCAATGGAAAATCTGAGGACAAGGAAGGTAAATGAGGGGGATTTGTAGAAAGAGTAAACCAAAGGCGAACTCACCATCCTAGGCACCATTAGCTGTTCTTGACCTGTGCAATACGTTCAATTTGGAAAAAAATTAACATAGTATGCTAAAAGACAATAATGAGAAATCATGAAGAATGAGGAAACTTAACAAAAAATTTTACTGACTTTTAAGATCATGGATTTATTGAGGAATAAATTATTAGATTATTTTCAGAATCCTTTGAACAGAGCCTCAGTAACTAATGATCAACCTCAATCACCGATTAAGAAAAAGAATTTTAAATGTCCGTCTCCTGCCTCAGTCTCCCCAGTGCTGGGATTATAGGCATGCAGCCAACATGCACGGACCAAACTACTCTTTAAGATCATACCTATAGTAAGATGGGTATTGTCATTAACAGTTGAGGAAGGCATTCTTAAATAAAATGCCTTTTTAAATAAGTCATAATAGAATATAGTGGATTATTAATTTATAAGGATGAAAAACTATCTTCCAAAAATTCAGAGTCAGGATCTGATCAATAACAATTTCTTGAATGAATCACTGAATTAACAATAAATAACAATACAAGCAAAACTATTCCTTTAATTACTTAAACATTAAAATGTATGATTTTTAAAAGCAAAAGAGAACTATTAGTTGTAATTACAACCTATATTTTCTTTTGTCCTTTCTTTAGGAAAACCTACATAATTTTAAGCAGTTTCATGGTGGTACTAGCCTGGTCATGTCAATGCAGAACAACACAGATCTGACCCCAGCTTCCTTTGTTCTGAATGGGATCCCAGGCCTGGAAGACATACACGTCTGGATTTCCTTCCCATTCTGTTCCATGTACGCAGTGGCTATGGTTGGGAACTGTGGTCTCCTATATCTCATCTTCTTTGAGGACTCCTTGCACAGACCCATGTACTACTTTTTAGCGATGCTTTCTCTAACAGACCTTGTCATGTGCTCTAGTACGATCCCTAAAGCCCTCTGCATCTTCTGGTTTCATCTTAAGGAAATTGGATTTGATGACTGTCTTGTTCAGATGTTCTTCATCCATACCTTCACAGGGATGGAGTCTGGGGTGCTCATGCTCATGGCTCTGGACCGCTATGTAGCCATCTGCTACCCGCTGCATTACTCCACCATCCTCACCAATCCGATCATTGCCAAGGTTGGGTTTGCCACCTTCCTAAGGGGGGTGCTACTAATTATTCCATTCATGTTTCTCACTAAGCGCCTGCCCTACTGCAGAGGCAATATACTAAACCATACTTACTGTGACCACATGTCTGTAGCCAAGTTGTCCTGTGGCAATGTCAAGGTGAATGCCATTTATGGTCTGATGGTCGCTCTCTTGATTGGGGGCTTTGACATCCTGTGCATCACAGTCTCCTACACCATGATCCTGAGGGCGGTGGTCAGCCTGTCCTCAGCAGATGCTCGGCAGAAGGCCTTCAGCACCTGCACTGCTCACATATGTGCCATTGTTTTCTCCTACAGCCCAGCCTTCTTTTCCTTCTTTTCCCACCGTTTTGGGGGCCACACCATCCCTCCATCTTGCCATATCATTGTGGCTAATATTTATCTGCTTTTGCCTCCCACTATGAACCCTGTTGTTTATGGAGTGAAAACCAAGCAGATACGAGATTGTATCATAAGGATTCTTTCGGGGTCTAAGGATTCCAAAACCCACAGCATATAAATAAGCTTTGCCAGGGCGACAGAGAAGAATTACACCTAATTGCCTGTTGAGGCAGAAGCTGATAAAATCCTGGTAGATGAACTTTCTTAACATGGCAATAAAATCTGGACCTTGTTTAATGTATTTCTTTCAACTTCCCTGGCAAGTCCAATAAGCTTCCTATGACTTCAACTTCTCACTTTTTTTTTTGGTATTGATTTTTTGAGATAGGGTTTCTTTGTGTAGCATTGGCTGTTCTAGAACTAGCTCTGTAGATCAGGCTGACCTTCAACTCACAGAGATCCTCCTGTATCTGCCTCCGAAGTGCTGGGATTAAAAGTGTGCACCACTACTGCCCAACAGCTTCTCACTCTTTTGAAGAACTAATCTGAAGGATAGACCAGGTTTCATTTGACAAAACCCACTGAAAAATGAGTAAAGCATGAGGACTTTAAGTCTTGTTTTAATACAGAAACTTTAATTTTAAGATATTTGCAAGTTGTTGATTCCACTAGAATATATGTGTGTGTGTGTGTGTGTGTGTATTTACAAAGATACAAAACACTTATTTCTTCAATTACTTCTTTCTTTATGAAAAAGACAAGGATATTTCCCATAAAGTCATGAACACAATGCTCTTTAAATATCTAGACATCTCAATAGAATCTTATTAGGCTAGCTAGATTTTTTTTTTTTATCAAAGCCACTGGCATAATTATTTAACAGAACAATTGACTGTCCCATTTCCTTCAAGAGGGCCTTAAAGAGCCTGCAGTCCAGAAAGAGAGATAATTCTCTGAAACACATGTAAGAAAATGTATATATGTTCCCCTAGAAACACCATAAGAGAAACTATCAAATTTTATTTTTTAAGTTGTATACATTTGTGAATACAATAAAGTTAAATGTTTTTCTAATATTTAAAGATTCTACTAAAGTAATAAAAATAGTTCAGAGAAATAGTATTTTTATATTTAATGTTTCATTCATTAGATTTTACAAGGAATGCAGAGTAAAAACAATTTCTATTCTTATATTTTTCTGTCCAGCAATCAAGAAAACACATGCTTTCTCTCAAATTGGTGAACTATAGTCATCAAATTTCATTTATTCATTCCATAAATCCTTTTGTACTGTATCACATTTAATGACCTATGAGATGACACCATCTTTAATACAGGTACTGGAGACAATTACCAAGATCACAATTAGTCACAACACACAGAATAAGTGCCTATAGGGTGTCCAACCCAACTGATGCAACTAAATTGTATCCTATACACCTAAGACTCAGGGAAAATGATGGAAGATGGGGTGGGAAGATTATCAGAACCAGAGGGTCAGGACACTTGCTGCTAGATAGTACTTTCTAGACCACAGGGAATCTGTACCCATGAAATCCTAACAATGTGGTTGTCTAAAACAAGATTTTCCTAATGTCAACACCAGTGGGCATTCCAGTGAATGGGGGAAATTTCAGAAGGTCATACTCCAGATGAAGAACTACAAGTAGCCAATGGATTCTGAAAGAGAAGAATCATTTTTCCCCAGGAACCAATCTCCTAATAGGTTATCTAATATGAACTGGTCAACCCTAAAACGTACATAACCATCAACACTAAATGAATTTGGTAGATGTGGTATTTACACACACACACACACACACACACACACACGCACACACATATGTCTTATATGTCAATAATTAAAGAAGAGTTCATGGATTTGAGATGGGATGGGGGAGCAAGGGAGGAGTTGGAAAGGAGACGAGGGATGGAAATTATGTAAATAAAGTACTACTATATGAAATGCTTAAAAGAATAAAAATTATTTAAAGAATTGCGGTTGGATTATTTCTTATTTGGTAAAGTGCTTATCATAATCATAAGAATCCTATGCTACTCAGAACTAATATAAAACAGCTAGGGGTGCTGGCATGAGCTTGTAATCCCAGCATTTAGGAGCTGCAAACAGGAGGATCCCTGTGACTTGCTGGCCAGCTAGCCTAGTCTAATTGCTACATTCATAGATTACTACATCTCTCAACCTTCATCAAAAAAGCTTCTTGCAGCTGGGCGGTGGTGGCTCACGCCTTTAATCCCAGCACTCAGGAGGCAGAGCCGGGCGGATCTCTGTGAATCTGAGGCCAGCCTGTGCTACCGAGTGAGTTCCAGGAAAGGCTCCAAAGCTACACAGAGAAACCCTGTCTCAAAAATCAAAACAAGAGCCATTGCAGTACATTGAGCTCCATAGAGATAGCGCAGGGGCATGCGCAAGCCGATCGGGCACTGGGCGACTCTGTGCCTCGCGGAGGAAAATCAACTAAACATGGGCAAAGGAGATCCTAAGAAGCGGAGAGGCAAAATGTCCTCATATGCATTCTTTGTGCAAACTTGTCAGGCGGAACACAAGAAGAAGCACCCGGATGCTTCTGCCATCTTCTCAGAGTTCTCAAAGAAGTGCTCAGAAAGGTGGAAGGCCATGTCTGCTAAAGAAAAGGGGAAATTTGAAGACATGGCAAAGGCTGACAAGGCTCGTTATGAGAGAGAAATGAAAACCTACATCCCCCGCAAAGGGGAGACCAAAAAGAAGTTCAAGGACCCCAATGAGTCCAAGAGGCCCCTTTTGGCCTTCTTCTTGTTCTGTTCTGAGTATTGCCCCAAAATGAAAGGAGAGCACCCCGGCTTGTCCATCGGGGACGTGGCGAAGAAGCTGGGGGAGATGTGAAACAACACCGCTGCGGACGACGAGCAGCCCTGTGAGGAGAAGGCTGCTGAGCTGAAGGAGAAGTACGAGAAGGATATCGCCTCCTACAGAGCTAAAGGAAAACCTGATGCGGCGAAGAAGGGGGTCGTCAAGGCTGAAAAGAGCAAGAAAAAGAAGGAAGAGGAAGATGAGGATGGTGATGAAGAGGATGAGGAAGAGGAGGAAGAAGAGGAAGACGAAGATGAAGAAGAAGAAGAAGATGATGAATAAATTGGTTCTAGTGCAGTTTTTTTCTTGTCTATAAAGCTTTTAACCCCCCTGTACACAACTCACTCCTTTTAAAGAAAAAAATTGAAATGTAAAAAATAAATAAATAAATAAAAGCTTCTTGCAGTAAATGGAAATTAACACAGGCACTTAACTGGTCACTATACAGGGAAAGAGAAACTGTGGACTGCTCAGTCCTAAATGGAAAGTACTTTATCACATCCCTATACTCATCCACAAGACTCAGGCATTTTCATGGATGATGGTATGAAAAGATTGCAAGAGATGGTGGCTAACTTCGAGAAATCTGTTTTAGACACACTGCAAGGCAGATGCACATATGAACTCACAGAAATTGTGACAGTATGCATAAGACCTATGCAAACTCAAACCAGACACATACCAGCATGCATGGGGAGATAGGCATACAATCCCACCGTTAGCAGCTACTGAAATTTCATGACTTGTGGGAGAAGGAGAGTCAGTTTTCTTTACACTGTAGGCTACCACAGTCCAGGGCAAGCCAACATTCCCAAGAGTAGTTGGGCAGCATGAAGTGGATGTTTGTTTGCTTGCTTAAAAAAAAAAAAAGGGAAGAAGAACTATCAAAGGTGGGCGGGTAGGGAGGTGAGGGTGGAGGGGGTGGATGTGAGAGTAGCTGGGAGAAAGGAGCTGAATATTATTAGAATTTACTGCCACTAGATACAAAGATTATCTACACAAAATATACTACACTTGTGAAAAAAATGTCTTTTTTTTTTTAAATAGTCTGAAAGTGGAAACAACTCATATGCTCACCCAGTGCTGAGGGATAAAAAAAAAATAAAGATTATCAGAGCCAGAGGTTACTCAGTCATAAATAAAGGGAAGATTGATACTTGTAATAATGTGCTAGACACAAAACTAAATACTGTATTTATTATTATATATAAATGTATAATGCCATTTATAATAACTATCCTGAATAAATAAATTCATGAAACAGAAGTCAAATTAGTGTTTTTTAAGATTTATTTTTATTTTATGTTCATTGGTGTATGTCTGTATGGTAGTGTCAGAATCCCTGGAACTGAAGTTGCAGACAGCTGTGAGTTGCCATGTGGGATCTGGGAATTCCATCCGAGTCTTCAGGAAGAGCAGCTAGTGCTCTTAACCACTGAGCCATCTTTCCAGCCCTCAAATTAATGTTTTCTGAGGCAAAGAGAAGGTGTAATAAAAATGGTCATTTAACTATCAAGTTTCTACTTGAGATAATGGAAATACCTTTGGACTGTGGTGATGGTTGTCCACCACAAAGAGTACACTAAGAGTCTCTGAATTGTTTACGTCAAAGAGCTAAGATGCCCAACACAGTTTTCTATGTATATCATCTTTATAAAACAATGAGCTGTAAATTTTTTCTTTTTTTGGTTTTTTCGAGACAGGGTGCCTGTCCTGCCTCTCACTCTGTAGACCAGGCTGGCCTCGAACTCACAGAGACAGCCTGGCTCTACCTCCAGAGTGCTGGGATTAAAGGCGTGTGCCACCACCGCCCGGCTCCTTGTAAAAATGTTTTAAAGTATGGAGGCTGGAGAGATATTTCTGTGGTTAAGAGTACTGGCTGTTTTTGAAGAGAACACCCACATAGCCCCTTACAACCTTCTGCAGCTCCAATTCCAAGGAATCCAGTTCCCTCTTCTGCCCCCTTGGGCATCGGCATAAGCAGAGTACAATTATATATATGCAAGCAAAATACTCATAACATAAAATAAAAATAAATAAATCTTAAAAGAAATTTTCTCTCCATGATTTTTTAAAAAAATTTCTAGCAAAATAAAAGAAGCTATATAAGAAAATAAAAACATTCATTTTTAATATTGTATCATTGAGGCTTCTACTAAAACCTATAATTTATGTTTATTAAGAAATTGAATAGTAGAGCAGGGCAGATGAGAGATGGATCACAGATATGTATTGACTAGAAAAATACAGTTTATTTATACATCATATAACTAAAGATTGCTTTTTATCTCCTTCAAAATACATTTACATTTTTCTGGATTTATAAAAATATGTAACATTATTGATATCTTTAAAGAAATATAAAATTAAAATCAACTATTGATTTAATATTGCTATTCTCACCATTTAACTGTTGCCACAAGATTTAACATCTAATTATTTATGATTTCACATGTATGTATATTCTTGAATTTTTGATAAATTTTGACAGTGCCTTCATATTCATCCACAACCTCACTGTACCAAAACTGGAGCCTAAGTTGTCTGATCCTTTTAAAATAGTTCTTACCCTGACTTTGGAAATACTGAAAATTCAATGATATAAATGTAAATATAGATATGTAAAAATGAATAAACAAGATAACATATGGATGTGTACTTCTTAGTGGTAGAAACATTCTACACTAATTGCTTCCAGCTTCTTCCTTTCCTGTTTGTATCCCTTTCTCCTTCACTTGTCTTCCTGTTCTAGCTGAGACCTCAAGTAATCATATTGAATAGGATGAAGGAGAGCAACATCCTTGTCTTGTTCCTGATTTTGGTAGAAATGCTTTGAGTTTTTCTCCATTTAGCAAGATGTTCCTTGTGGGTTAGCTTTATGATATTGAGCTATATCCCTGTATCCCTAGATTCTCTAAGATTTTTATTATGAAGGGTGATGGGTTTTTCAGAGGCCTTTCCTGGATATAATGAAATGATTCTGTAGTTTCTGTATTCCACTTATTGATTTGTGGATATTGAAACATCTTTGCATCTCTAAGATGAAGGCGACTTGATCTTGGAGGATAATCTTTTTGATAGGTTTTTAAACTCAGTTTGAAAAGTGTTTTACAGAGAATGTTTGCCTCCACGTTCATCAGAGATGTTGTGCACCAGAGTGTCTAACAAAGAACCACAACTCTGTAATCAATGCTACAGTCCCTACTTTTCATAAATAGCTTTTGTTCATGTTTTCCCTCTTACTTGCACGTGCCAGTAACTAACAGGCCCTTATGTATGATCCATGGACACTTTCACATCCTCCCGTGATATTGCTCCTCACACCAATGCATTCTTTTCTAATGTTCTCAAGTATTCCCTTGAGATATGTAACACAGATCTTCTTTTAAAGACTGAGTGCAGTAGTGGTTATCAAGGTGTTTAGAAGCCAAGGGCCATGCACATGCCTGTACTAGAGGACAGTGACTTTTCCTTTTGAACAAGACCCTGAACATCTGGACCACATTGTCTTGATCTCGGAGTTTGGCAGAACAGAAACTAGGTATTAAAGGGCACATGATGGTGGTAGGAGGATGGGGACAGGATAGTTTTTAAGGCAGCATGATCTAGTGGAAAGAGGCTTTGGTTGCCTATGAGTTGGTTATATTGTCCTTGGAAATAGTTTTGGATCTAATCACTATCTTGATATTAGAAGTGTTAAGGAGAATTTGGGCTCTTAATTTTCAGATCCATAATTCAGTTAAATTTCCATGATGATTATGAGTATTTATATACTTACTTTAAGCATATAGGATATAGTATCACTGGGTTCTGCTGTGATGGAAGTCAGGTATAAATCACCCAAGGAGAAATGGAGAAAGAAAAGAAAGCTAGAGAACTGCCTTTGATCAGTCAGAATGCTACTGTGTCAGCCCTGACTTTCCCTTAGGCACAGGTTTCATTTTAGTGACAGGAGACTCATTTATGATGTTTAATCCTTTCTGATGATACCAGAGGAACTTACTCTCATATGAAGATAAAACTGTAGATATTAAAGAGGGCTTATTGAGGAGGGGCCATTATTGTCTACGGTACTTATAACAGAGAATAAACATCTTGTGATCTCTAAACTACTGTTTTATTTTATTTTTCAGGTAGGGTCTTGATCTGTAACTCAGGCTGGCCTGGAGCTCACTATGTAGCTCGGGCTCCTTGAACTCATGGTGATCCTCCTGTTTTGGCTTCCCATGTGCTGGTATTACAAGTGTGAGCCACCACGTCTGGATAGAGTACTGCCTTGTGAGTGATTACATCCATGTATTGATGTTACTCTTTCAACATATCTGTCCATACTCAAAATAGCATGACGTAAATTTTTAACAAGAACAATTAAATTATGATATTCTGGAATTGATTTTGGTAAAATGTATTTTGTGTTCTGGTCATTAGGTATTACTTTGACATGTGTAGGTCTCTTGCTGAGTTTGGCAAATGTACTCAGAACAAGATTTAAAGTTGTGACAATATACTCTTAATAATTAAAGCTGTAGTATGGATATGCATAATACCTTGGTAGAGTTTATAAAAATTCTCTTCAGAAAACAGCATATTTATCAGAAATATATTTTGTATTTTTGATTTGTGGATCTCTATGTTTTTCCTAATGTCAGTATTGTCTTGTATTGTGCAGCTTCTACACAGAGTAGAGTTGAGCTAGTCATGAACATTAAGGAAAAATGAGTCAGGATATTCTCTTTGCAACAACTTGTGACAATTTAGTACATACTACACATTGTTCAGGAAATGAATTTAATTTTTATTTTCTGAAATCAATTATATATGTATATATCCTAGGTGCATGTATATACAGGCACACACACATATACATATATGACTTACAGTTTTTATTTCTTTTAATAATATCTGTTAAGATAATCTGAAAAATATAAAATATGCAAGTATGAAGCACACATTTATAAGCCTGACAAAAAGACGTAATGAAATTTTGGTTTTCATGAAAACATAAATTTTATATTATTGGGCTGATTTGTTCTTTTGATAAAAATATAAATTTATAGCTTTTTTAGCTTTCTTGTTGTTTGTTTAAGAACAATTAATTAATGCTGAAAAAATTTAAATGCAACAAGAACCTGATTAAGTGATTTAAGTGACTTTTCCATTTAGCAATTTGTGTGCTATCAAAGAACTTTAACCAAACCTAGAGATGAATCAGTGCGATCCATTAGCTGTACACTAACCACTTTCTGATTCTTGATCTAGCTTTTTCTTGTTTTTACTTCCATATTACCTGAAGTTAATGTACCTCTAATTTGAGGAATAGTTTCACTATTGTAATATGTTTACCATTTACCCATATTTTAAAGACAATTTTAATTCTTAAGAACCTTCTTTATATTCTTTAAAAAAAACTAATTGAATTATGACCAGTTTGTGGTACTAGTCAAATTATTTACTTTGAAAGAAAACATTTAGATTAATTCAAATCATTTTTGCCATTTTGAGGGTAATTTTTATTTTTTCTCTAATTTTTATAAGCTTTGGGAAAATTTATGTTTCTTCTTATTCATGGGGTAGAAATTATATTTTTTATGGTGACTCCTTTTGTGTTTTGCATACAATGTTAGATTTAAGTTTAATAATGTCAGGTAGTGATTAATCTGGTCACCCACTCAAAAATATGTTTACATCTGATAGCTATCATGTAACTTGCTATATACTGCAAATAGAAAAATAAAGAACATTTGTTATAAAATTAAGACTTTAAAATTTATAATTGGTCCCAAAATATAAGAAGATTTTATACAACCACAGTTAAAATTTCAAACTAAGATTGATCACTCTAATACTTTTTTACTAACTACAACATTAAATCAGGGATTGTGTATTACTCAAGACAGAGCTGAAGGATTTTGGGGTGATGACGGGACCTAAAAGGAAATATTTTGCAATCATACCAGTTAGACATGAATAGACAATATGACATCAACAAGAAGGAATTCTCTGCCCCTTTCTGTTAGACAGGATCATAACCATGTTCAGATCTAAGAATAAGAAACATGTCTTGTTAGGTCCTAAAGTTTTCTTTGCCTTTATAATATTCCAAGAATATATATTTTGAAGAACACTATTATGAACATGTAAATGAGACAACAGCAACTCTCACAAAAACTGGTCTGTTAGCCTCCAGTGCAAACCCAGAAGAACAAAACAGGGAGGTAGTGAGAAAAAGTGAGTAACAAACGATTAAATGCCACTGATTGTCTGTGAACTTAATGCTAAATAACCACTTGTAGTGACTGGAAGCTTATTCTGAGAGACTTTAGAAACATTACAAGTAAATACAGATCAGTTGTGACAAACATCATACAAGAGACATTTAATAAACTGGAGGTTGAACTCAATGTTTACACTTAAGTTTGACATCCTCTGGACCCTCCACTCTTCCAAGAACACTGGCATCCAGTTTTCCACATGCTGCTGTGGGATTAAGATCAGTGGGATCCTCCTGGAAATTTGAAGGCTCTCAGGAAAAAATATATGAAAAGTGTAATTAAAGATGTCTCCTGTGAAGGAAGCTCCTTATGTGCGAACCCCTAGCAAACCACACAGGTTCATGAGATTCCCTTATCACAGGAAGTTTCTAGATTTCTAAAGCCTCTTAGGCATATAAGTTATAACCTTAGGTATAAAGTAATCAATAAATCATCTGAATTAGCAAGATTAAATAAAAACTAATGTATGAAGAAACAAGTCATAAAGTAAATAAAATCAACTTGGAAATGACATGAAACCTGCAAAGGTCACATACATTATACAACAGTATGACGGCCAATTTTGTCATCTTGACAAGACTTAAAATCTTTTGGCAGACAAATCTTTGGGCATGTCTGTTAGGGAGCTTCTAGACTGGAAATACTTACCTTGAATGTGGTTGACAGCTTTCCATGTCCTGGAGCTCCGGCATAAACAAAAACAAGCAAACAAGCAGAGCACTGGTGGTCATTTTTTCTGTGATTTCTGACTGCAAATGCAATGTGATCTGCTGTCTCATCTGCCTACCGCCATGATAGACTCATCTGCTGTGATAGGCTGAATCTATGCCCTCAAACTGTATAAAATAATTCCCACCTTCCTTAAGTTGCTTTTGTTGGGTATTTGATCACAAAACAAGAAATGTAACTTATATGCTTACATATTTATTGCCAGATTCACAAGAAATGGAGGGTTAAGTTTTGCCATTAATGCTTGAAGAAGTCTAATCTATAAATTACTGCCATTTATTCAGTTACAAGGGTCAGGCTACAAAAAAAATATCATTGCTAGATGATAGTGAGGATCAAGTCTGTGAAAAAAAATATTTCTTAGTACATTACTTGCAGTATAGTAAACATAAATATGAGCTACTAGTTTAAAATGAGAAAAAAGAATTATCCCAAACATATCTGTTATATCATGATGAGATGCTAACAAAGTTTTCTTAACTTTTCTTTAAGAAAATATGAAATTGAGACAGGCATGATGGAGCATACCTGTGATCCTAGTCATTTGGAGGCAAAAGACCAGAAGCTCAGGAGTTCAAGGTCGTTGTCAGCTTCATAGTAAATTTGAAACCAGCCTGAGATATATGAGAACTTGTTTTAAAAAAGAAAAAGAAAAAAAAACCCTCACAAAATCAAAAGGAAACAAATAACCAAATGGTAATGAGTCTAATTGTAAACATTTACATAAAATAGAGCAATGACACTATGAAAAAGAACAAAGGAGGTTATTACCTTTGTTCATGGTTACCCCTGAACTTGATAGTAAGATCCTATTGACGGAAACCTCATACCTGGGTCACAGAACATGGAGAAAATAGCTGGTAATGACCTGCAATTTCTCCTCTACCAGAATCTGCTACACAGGCTGGTAGAGGAGAAAAGTCATCAATAGTCTTACCCAGCTGTGAATCTGCCAGTATGGTCATGACTGACTTCGGATATTTGGTATCGTAGATGTTACAGAGGTAATCAATGGATTTCTGATTGGATTTAGGGCTCTCTCCATGGTATAGAACTTATGCTTGGTACTGTAAAACTGGCTATGAGTCCACAAATGGGTACATCATAGGCATTAGTGGAGATCTTACTACTTTTTTTTGTGAAACAGATATAATATCAAACTGCCTGATAAATACTTATCTGTATACCAATAGATTACTGCAGCTCTCAAGCCTTACCTAGAAAGCTTGTTTTATCAGTGAACAGCCATTAATAGAGAGACAACAGGTAGGAATGCAAAGAATGAGTGACTGTGGGGTGTTCAACCCTAAAGGGGATATCTGTTCTATACCCACTGCCCTTATGGCTCGGGGAATATTGTGGATGATGGGACAGAAGTATTACAAGAGCCAGATTGGGGAGGGCTATTGTGAAGCAGTGTCTTCTAGAAATGACAGGGTCATCACTCTCATGAACTCCTCACAGCATCTTGCACAAGACCAAGCAAGCCAAAATTTCAGCACAGATGAGAGAGGAGTTCATGAAGTCTCAGCCCTACCTGAGGTGCTTTCATAGTTAAAAGAATACCAGAGTAGGGAGACTGAGTGTTCTTTAGGAAAGTGGTACCTTGTAGCTTGCCCATACTCCAGTGGATGGTGCTACCCACATTCACATACAGAAATTTCTGATAGGACTCAATGGGTTGTGATAAGTTGAGAGGGGGTATGGCAAGTGAATTCTGAGAGGACTTATGGGGGAGAAGAGAATAGATATGACCAAAATACATTTTATGTGTGTGTGAAATTCTCAAAAAATTAAAAGTTCATAAATAGAACAACTATAAACTTGATGAATCTTTCTCCTTTCTTGTTTTAAAATAATAGTGACAAGACAAAGCACTTAGTAATTGTTAAACAAGTGGGCATGGAATTGATGGACAATTAATAAATTGGCAAACAACAAGTTATCAGCTTAGAATTTATATTTTGTATAGGAATTGAATTCAAAGCCTTTAGCATGCTAGGCAGATGTTCCACCAGTGAGGAGCTATATTCTTGGCTTTAAATTACTTACTTATATAGTTAGTTGTTTGGTAATAAAATGACTACTTAACAATTGGAGAAGAGAGATGAGAATTTATCTTTCTCATTTATCCTAATCTTGGAAGGTTATACTGCCAAACAAATAAAAACCCGGACATCAGAAGCCTCTTGAAGATGATTCCAACCTCAACATGCTATTGCTGAATCAAACAGAGGTGACCCCAGCCTCATTCATTCTGAATGGGATCCCAGGCCTGGAAGACATGCATGTCTGGATTTCCTTCCCGTTCTGTTCTATGTATGCAGTAGCTGTGGTGGGGAACTGTGGACTCCTCTACCTCATCTTCTTTGAGGATTCCCTTCACAGGTCCATGTATTACTTCTTGGCTATGTTATCCTTTACTGACCTGGTCATGTGCACTGCTTCAATCCCCAAAACTCTCTGCATCTTCTGGTTCTACCTTAAGGAAATCAGCTTTAGTGACTGTCTGGTCCAGATGTTCTTCATTCACACTTTCACAGGGATGGAGTCTGGGGTGCTGATGCTGATGGCTCTGGATCGCTATGTAGCAATTTGCTATCCTCTGCGCTATTCCACCATCCTCACCAACCCTGTCATTGCAAAAGCTGGGCTTGCTACTTTCTTGAGAGCAGTGGTACTCATTATTCCTTTGGTTTTCATCACAAAGCAACTCCCTTACTGCAGAGGCAACATGATACACCATACCTACTGTGACCAGTTATCTGTAGCCAAGGTCTCCTGCGGGAATATCAAGGTCAATATTGTCTATGGTTTGATGATTGCCCTCTTGATTGGGGGCTTTGACATCCTGTGTATCACTGTCTCCTACACCATGATCCTGAGGGCAGTGGTCAGCCTGTCCTCAGCAGATGCTCGGCAGAAGGCCTTCAGCACCTGCACTGCCCACATCTGTGCCATCATTTTCTCCTATGGCCCAGCCTTCTTTTGTTTCTTTTTAAACCGATTTGGGGACCGTGTAATCCATCCATCTTGCCTCATCATTGTGGCTAATATTTATTTGCTTTTGCCTCCCACTATGAACCCTGTTGTCTATGGAGTGAAAACCAAGCAGATACGAGACTGTGTCATAAGGATTCTTTCAAGGTCTAAGGATGAAAAGCATAGCTGACAGGAAAAGGAGTGAAGAGGGACGGAAAGTCAAGAGAACACAGGATGATAGGGTTTAAATACAAAACCATATGCTCTTGTGTTGAATTCTTTTTTTTCTTTTTTTCATTTTTTAATTAAGATTTTTTTCATTTTACACACCAATCAGAGGTCCCCCTCTTTTCTCCTGCCCCCACAGCCTTCCCCCCAACCAACCTCCCACTTCCCCTCCACAAGAAGGCAAGGCCTCCCAGGGGGAGGCACATCCAGGAGAGGCAAGTCCAAACCCTTCCCCCTGCCTCAAGGCTGCATGACATGGTGTCCCATCAGGAGTCCAGTTGTGTTGAATTCTTGGTCCTCACCTGGATGTACTATTTGGGAGCATTTTGGAAACTTTTCAAAGTAGGGCCTCACTGGAGGAAGTAGGTCACTGGGAATCCACCTTTAAAAGGTCTGCTTAGTACCCCTGTCCTCTCTGGGCTTTCTCTCTGTCATGAAATGATGAGTCTCCTCTGCCACATTCTTCTGTCACCATGATGTTTTGCTTAAATACTGGGACCTAGTAACCAGGAAGAGAATCCTCTGAATTCATGAGAAAAAATAAAATGTCCCTCACTTAAGTTCTTCTCTCAGGTGTTTTGGTCACAACAGTAAACAGAATAGTGCCTCTGAGGATCCAGGAAAATGAACCGGAAGAAACATTCTTGTCAACTGTGTAGACAGGGTCTGGAGATGTCTTTCCTAGAAGCTCATTTTGACCATGACAAGGAGGGTGTTGAGTGATGCATTCTAAGTTGATTTTCAAATGTCCATGTCACAGCTGTCTGTATCCTCTGGGCTTTTCCTTCCTTCTTTCCTTCCTTCCTCCCTCCCTCCCTCTCTCCCTCCCTCCCTCCCTCCCTCCCTCCTTCCCTCCCTCCCTCTCTGTGCTGTCTTTAGTACAAATTTCCATGAATAAATATAGAAGTGGAAAGAAATGAAGGTCAACATAAAGAAATGTATTGGAGGAAATGACAAAGCAGAGGGAGGTCAGGCACCCAGATGCAGTTTGTCCTGCTGTTGGATTGTGGTCAGAGTGTCACATGGAAGGCAGTTGCTGCACTCCTTTGAGAAATGTGTGGTGTCCCCACTACAGTCCCTCTCATACATCACATTGTCTTCCTGATGGAGAAGATGGGAAACTGCCAGGTCATTAGTGTAAAACATGAGCCTTTGTTTCCAGTTGTAAGAAGTTTAGAAAGGTGTGTTGTGAACATTAGAAACAATTAAAATATGTATGTGTACTGATTAGAATATAGAATATGTGCAAAAAAGGAAATGACAGTCATTTAGTCTATAAAGGCAAGAAATAAACTGAAATAAAATAACCAAGACTTAAAAGTGTAAATCAGAAAAAAATTAAAACATGGCAGACGACAAGGAAATAAATTCTGCCCGACTCTGCAGGAAAGCAGGTGGGAAAGCGGTAGACTGTGTATACCTAGGGAGTACCAAAGATGTGAACGATAGGGGACACCAGCAGTAGAGGCAGAGACTTCTTAACCTCCACAGTCTCAGAACCACTGCTAAAGCCATATCGGCATGGCAGTCAAGGACTAGCTCAACATAGGCATAACGTCACATCTAGCCTTGGGTTCAACTCCCCTAAGCTGGTGGAGCCAAGGCACTTTTTGACCAAAGCCCTACAATCCCTTTTAGTTCCTTCTTTCTGAGGATCCTGGTCCTGAAGACTTGACTCTTTGTATTTCTGGGATATCCATAATTGATCTTTAAGGATCAAGATACTTTCCCCAAAGGACCTACAAATTTTTGTTTCTGGCCTTTGGGTGACGTGGATGCTATAGTATGTGTTATGGCTCTGCACATCTTTTACTTGTCTCTGAATCCTTGGAACTGGTTGACTGTCATCTAAGATGGCAAATGGAATTTTGTGATGGTGACGTTAAGGTTTTGGATGGAAGGATTATTCTGGATTATTCAGGTAGGCCCATTGTCATTACAAGAGTCCATATAAGAGAGGAGGAGGAGAGCCAGAGAAGAAGATGAGGGTAAAGAGAGAGAAGGTAGGATGGCCATTATGGTGTCCCTCTGGAGGGTCAGAAAGGGGAAGAAGGAGCATGAACTAAAGAAGGCAGGGGCCCTCTAGAAGTGGGGAAAGCCAAGAAATGGATTCTCCCCTTGTCTGAAGAAGAATAAATGCAGATATATGGATACCTTGGTTATAGTCAAATAAGACCCATTTCAGATATCCGCTCTACAAAACTGCAAGACTGTGGTGGTTTGAAAGAAAATGGCCCTGAAAGGAGTAGCAATATTAGGAGGTGTGGTCTTATGGAGAAAGTGTCACTGTGGGGGTGGACTTTGAAGTCTCTTTTCTCAAGCTTACTTAGTGTGACAGTCATTCCATTTCCTATTGCCTCTGAGTCAAGATACAGGACTCTCAGCTCTAGCACCACATCTGCCTGCATGCCAACATGCTCCCAGGCATGATGATAATGGTCTGAAGCTCTTAAACTATAAGCGAACCACCCCAATTAAATGTTTTCTTTATAAGCATAAAAAAAGCTGTCAAAAGAGATGGACAATGTTCTCAAATCTCTAGTCAAACAGCAAAATAAAATGGGACATTAAAAATACAATGTGAGAAATTCAGACTGCAACCCAGAAGGATTGGTATGGTCTTGGGAGCTGCCCACTTCTAGTGAGAGGTAGTGACTGCAGCCACACTTTAGACCAAACAGGAAGTTAGTATTGGAACTATCAATAACTGATGTGTTTAAAAAGAAAAAAGGAGAGAGAGAAGGAGGAAAGGCTGCATGCGGTAGCTTCAGAGTGAGGAAAGACACTGGGAACATTCTCTCCATTTGGTTTCTACTGGAACAGTGAGATACCATTTTAAACAGATCCTTGCTGAGTTCAGCAGCTCAGTGGCCCAGGACCCTTGGTGAACTGCACTCTAAGGGGATCACAGCAGATGTCACAGGATTATGTGCAAAAATGTGCTCAGTAGAATTACCTGTAGAGCGCAGGGAAGAAGCTTTGCATCAGAACTTGGAAGTATGTAGAAAGGTAGAAAACTTGGAGATAACATCTGCAGAGGAAAATAGACACAGGGTCTAAATGCCTTCTCAACATCAGGAAGGACAGTCAAGTGGCAGGGCCAGCATTTGCAAAGAGACCTCACAGAACATGTGACCTGACCCCCAAAGAACCTCCGCACTGATAGGACCAACATTTGTGATTTAACTTCAGCCTTGCAAAGCATCATTCGGGGGTAGGAACATATGACCCAGGAAGGAACAAGAGAGGCTTCACCCAACAGTCAGAGGAGACTGCATCCAGACTCTGTGCATGCATCCCACTCCCTCCTTTTTGTGTTTGGTTTAGCAGTCAGTGTAAGTTTAGAAGGCCATATCTCTCCTGCTCTGTTCCTGCCTTCTCTTTTTCCTCTGTTTCTTTTCCTTTTCTCTTTTTATTTTTATAGGCTCCACAGAAAATAGGCCAACCTGGCTTGTGAGCTATCTGTGTCTCAGCCGTCTGAAATGAGTTTAGGTTATTTGATTGTATTTCCTTGCTTATCTCTTTGCATTCTACCTTTAACCCAAACAATTTAATGCCTCCTCTTCCAGTCCCTACTCACCTCTATTGTTCTACCTTCTATCCATTTGCCCTCCATGAGCTTTTCTCTGTCAACCCAATATTAATCCCTAGTCTTACACTATTTATTTCATTTTATTTTTTTCTTTTCCACTCATACCGACAGTAACTCACACCTAAATGTAAACTATAATACCAGTGTTACTTTATTTCCTAAAAATGATTGGGGTTTAAGGAGTGGTTACCTGTTGTTTGTCACTATATCTTCATAGTGGGCACACATTTTGATAGTGATCATTGTTACAGACAGTAATCTACTTTCAGGAGACGAAGTCTGGTGTCATGAATGCCAGCCTAGCAATGAAAATGACACCTCAAACCTAGTACAACCTACTTCCCCTTAAACACTGCAAGCTCTTCCACTGAAAGAATATGTTTTAAAAGTCCAACCAATATCCGGCACACAGTCCAAAGCACCAACACAAGAAACAAGAAAACTCAAAACAGTAGGCCTTCTCCATAAGCTACGAGGCTCACAGTGATGTCCTCCATCAAGAGGAAATTCAGATGAAATCTGAAAAATTCAAAACAATACTTATGAGTATGTTCAAAGAAATCAAAGAAAAGATGAATGAACCCTTGGATGAATTCCAAGAAAACACACACAAACAGCTGAATGAAATAAGGAAGTCAGTAAAGCATGTAAAAGTAGAATACAATAAACAGAAATACTGAAAATAAGTTAGTAAAAAGTTCTACGGAAAATCTTACAAATTGTATGGGTCAAGGGAAGGCAGAATATCAGGGCTTGAAGAAGATACAGAGTGTGATGCTTAATATTAGTCATCACCTGTCAGAATCACTGAAGAGAGGAGTCTCTAAAGACATCTGTGTGGGACTGTCAGGAATAAGTTAACTGAGGTGGGAAGACACATCACAAATGTCGGTGGAATCAGTCCAGAATCTCGTTAAAAGAGAAAATTAGCTGGGAATGAGCATTCATCTCTCTTCACTTCCTGATTGTGTGTGTCATGTGACCAGCTGCCCCACACTGCAGATGTTATGCCTTCCCTGCCTCAATGAACTGTAAGCTAAATTAAACACTGCCTTCCTTAAACTGATGTTGTCCAGTACTTATTTTTCTACAGATTTAAGGAATGTATATCCATAAGCCATCTCTACAGAGGATTCCAGAAGGCATACTTCTGTCTGAAGAGAAGATTAAACATTCCCAAAGAGGGAACAAGAAATATATAGTCCTAGAATGGTTAACTACCACAGAATAACAAGAATTAATAAACAGCATTCACTAATAACTTGCGATATTAACAGCATGAATTTCCCCAATAAAAAGACACAGACAAACAGATTAGATTAGAAAACATGATTCACCTGTCTTCTGTCTTCAGAAAACACACTTCATCATCAATGAGAGACCCATTTTGGATAAAACATGGAAAAGGTATTTTAAGCAAATGGGAAAAAAAAGAGTGAGTGTACCCATTCTAACATTTAACAAAATAGACTTTAAATCAAAACTACTCAGAAGAGATAGGGAAGAACATTTCATACTCACTAAAGGAAAAACCCACCAAGAGCATATTACATTTCTAAACATTTATGTATCAAACGTGGGCACCCGATTTCATGAAAAGAAACATTATTAAATCTAAAATCACTGGTTGACCTACAAAAAGTGATACTTGATGACTTCAGTGCTATATTCTCACTAATAAATATGTCGTCCAGACAAAAACTAAATAGAGAAACTATGGAACCAAACGGCATCATAAATCAAGTGAGTATAACAAATTTTTATAGAACATTTTCTCCCAAACAATAAAGAATGCACTTTCTTCCCAGAAGCCCATGGAACTTTCTTCAAAACTGACCATCGTCCTTCAGTTCTTGTTTGAGAATATTTGCAAGTATGGGCAACACTGTGCCAGGTTAGCACACTTGTTTTCACGTAGCTGTCCAGCTGAATAGTGACTCAGGTGGTGCCTTCCATAAATGGCTCAGGCTAGTCATCTGCAGGGTTCATGGAGAATTATACCTTCAGGCTCTGGCGTCATGTTTATAACCACAATCTCTCACAGCCAATGCTGTTCTAAAAAAGCACCAAGCTCATGCTTGCTTCTCTGCAGCCCAGTCAGTCTGTCTCCAGCTCACCTCACGTTCGGTGTCGATATGGAACAGCCTGGAGGTTGCAATTGACTACAGTCCTGTACAGGTGGAGCCAAACCTTCAGCTGCCACTCCTGGCTGTTTCTTCTGTAGAACAATAGCTCTCTTTTTAAAACACGTTTACTATGTCATTCAATTACAAATGACAAAAATCTTGGTTTGAGAAGTTATTAACCAAAATTTTCTCAAAATATATAATTACATCTTAAGAGAGATTTATTTGGTACCTTTTTTATCAGATCTTTTCTAAAACACATTTTTATTTATTTCTTTTGATTTTTATAATTTCTATAAACATATATAGCATAGACATTAATTTGTTACCAATTTAAAAGAATATAAAATTAGAGTTGTTTATTGTTCTTTAGTTTTGCTGTGATCACCATTGCCATTTCTACCTTAAACATTGCATATCCAATCATTTCTAATTTACTAAACTTGGGCTGAATTTCTCCATGTGATAATGTTTATTGTCAATCCCTTTGAAACTAAATAAATTTCATGAAAATCAGAACCAATGTTATCTAATGCCTTTTTTCAAGGTTTTAGTCTTACTTGTAGAGTTCTCAATAATCCATATTATTTCAATAGACATAATAATACAAAGTGAATTAAAAGATGAGTCTTTGTATGTGAATGATTCAAATATTTAGTATTTTAGTTTGTAACTCATAGGCCTTCAGTAGAATGCTGCAATTATATAAATGTCATGATTGTTATTAAAAACAGCACATTTATTTTCATTGCCTTCATTATATGGATACTCACAAACAGACATGTGCATGATACACATGGAATCATTTACTTGTGTCTTCAGGAAGCAGTAGGATTGAAGGTTCTATCTACTTGTCTTCCTCCCATAGGGTTACCTTGTTTTCACAACAGCATTTTTGTCTCTAAAGCTCTGTTATGTCCTCTGGGATGCAGAACTAAAGGCTTAGTTGAACATTTCAGATATCAAGGGATTTAGACAGAAGGGCTACGCACATGTATATAAGTACAATATGTAATAGGATTCTAATGTTTTTGGATCACCAGCCTGAACACCTGAACACACGTGACAGGCTGGCTAGGCACAGGGTGTCTTTCTGGATGGTAGTAGATCCATTGCTTTGCTAGAGGACACAGGTGCTTTCAGTGTGTGCCAATTGATCCTCTGTTCTCAGAAAGGCAGGTTTGATTCCATTCACCTAGGTCAAAGGCAGTTTTGAAAAAGATTGCTCTTTCCTTGGAGAAACTATTCCCTACAATCTTCAGGTTTCATTTCTGTATAGCTTTTCATGATGAGGATCATGATGATGATGGTAATGTTGATGATGAAAATATCTATTTTCCCTAAACAAACAGACATCATTGGAAATGGTGAGAGTCAGATGTGAATCAGTCGTGGCCAAGTAAGTAGCTACAGAAGAGATGCTGATCAGGGGTCCAGACATTTGCTTGTCATCTGTGTTCTCCTTGTTCTTCAGAAGTAAAATCTAATTTACTTCCTTCTTTTGAGACATACTTAGGTACATCTGTGCTTCATCTATCTTAGATAGCAAAGCTGAATCAGGTGAGTCCATTGTCACATTGAGGGAAAAACATGGACTGTAAAGATTGAGGGTGGTCAAAGAAAGACGTGGACATATTTTCTTCAGGGCTGGAAAGGAAGATGGACATCAGACTTTTTCAATGTTGTTCTGGATGCATTGAGATTTTCATGTTTCAAGTAATTATCTCTATGGACTTCTAGCATAATAGAAGTCTGGTTTTGATGCAAAAAAAAATAAGGATGTATAATATTGAAAGCATTTTGTATTTTTACTGGAAAATGTAATTTAATTTATACTGACTGATGAGCAATCAGGTTGTTTCTTATTTATACAGATTCATAAGACAAAGACAGACTCATGATTTTTTCAAAATATACAGATTATATCATTTTGTCCCCAGACATGTGTTTGATTTTCTGTGACATGTCTGGGGTCATAAGTTTAGTTGCAATTAGTGAGTACAGATAGAACAGATTTTGCTTTTACCATTAGTCCTATAACCCTATTTCAAAGAATCTATGGACTGTTTTGCTAAGGCAAGCATAGTTAGTATTTAGCAGCCTGTTTGCAGGCTGTCAGCGCTTGTGGTTTCAAAGAGCTAGGTAAATAGAAAATATCTGAGCCAGTTCTAGTGAATCGTCATGGCTTGAAAAGTGCACTACCAATCCTTAGTGTACAAAGTGCTACTCATATATCAGCCTGTCATTGAACTTCTATTTTTCTAACGAATACCCTACATAACCACCTATTTAGTATGTTACTTTTCAGCAAACTCTGAAGGTAATATAAGAGGAGACCTGTGATCTGTTGCCAAATTTCCTGGTCAGTTGGAGCTCATCAGTCTCCTTTAAGTTGATATTATTTTAATTGCTCTGTTTGAGTTCTCTTAGAGGTAGGTGTACCAAGAAGATCCTAGAGTCATGGAATCATAAAAGAGTTTTTAGTGTTCTTGTGCTTATCTCAATATCCAGGACATATGGAAGATTTCTGAATAGGGCCAGATAAAATGATCTCCCTAAGGGAGGGGTAATAAGTTTAGGACTTTCCTAAAGAGACTCAGTCATAATTTTCTCAGGGAAAGGCATTAAATGAATTATGATGTAGAAAGCCCATCATCCAAACATGCAACACACAGAGACCAAAACTGAAAGTGGGAGACAGTGTGACAGTGATGGTAACACTCAGCTCAGCTCTGCTTAAACTGTGTTCCACAGCTGTTCTGGCTTCATGACTCTCACCTTTTCCAGTGGACACGGCTATGCCAGTCATTATAAGACTGAATCCTTGAAAGAGATGTTTGAAAATATATTGGAGATGTAACAAGTAAACCAATAATAGTCATTAGAACTATACCAATAAGGAAAACATGGGGAATATAAATGGCATTTATCTCACATGTGGGAAATAAACTTAAGGATACAGAATAAGCCACCTTGGAGATATATTTCATATTCTCTTACAGTTTTGGTTGTGAGCCTAGCCTTTAATGGCTGAACTATCCCTCCAGTCCATTTCATATTCTCAACTCACATGTGTTCATGGATTCCCTGATCTTCCAAGTTGGTTGTGATGCATGAACAAACGCATTGAGAGTTGCCTGTTCCTGGGTGTGGTGGCGCATGCCCTTAATCTAGCACTCAGGAGGCAGAGGCAAATGGATCTCTGTGAGTTCAAGGCCTACCTGGTTTACCTAGTGAGTTCCAGTACAGTCAGGCTAAATAATGACACTCTCTCTCCAAAAAAATAAAAAAAATGTTGACTGTTATTTTTTTGAGGGGGAGGCAGTGATAAGTAATGATCTTTAAAAAATAATTTGTGACAATTTTCAAGCTAAAAAAGTAAGTATAGGCCGGGCGGTGGTGGCGCACGCCTTTAATCCCAGCATTTGGGAGGCAGAGGCAGGCGGATCTCTGTGAGTTCGAGGCCAGCCTGGTCTCCAAAGCGAGTTCCAGGAAAGGCGCAAAGCTACACAGAGAAACCCTGTCTTGAAAAACAAAACAAAACAAAACAAAAAAAAACAAAAAAAAGTAAGTATATAATTCTGTTTAATTTATTTTATAAATTTTTTAAAAAATGGTCCTTGTATAAAAAGGCAAAGTTGATTACAACAATCTTGGCTTCTTTAGCAAGGAGGAAAGAGAAAAGAGGCTGTCAAGGAGTGTGGGGAAGCTGGTGTACTTCCTGCTCACACGAGTGCATTCATCTAGTTATAATGCTGCATCTAGTTTCACATAAATGTATGCATGTTAATTTGTGAATGTACATCACATAACAATAAATATATTAATGGTTAACTGTTTTGGACACAAATTAGTGGCAGAGTATCCAGCATGTAGGAAACACTAAATGCAAAACACAGCAAACAAAAGAAAAATAAAAACAAACAAAAATTAACTATTAGATCCACATTCCACACTCTAGCTTATTTCCTATTATGAGATAAATATGTATTTGATTAATCATATGCCCATATGTACATACTATTAATAAAAGTTTCTCATACATGTAAGTCGAAATATTTCTGCTCTAAAATACACTGCAATTTAAGATTGTAGCAAAGAGAAATTTATACATAAAAGTTTCCATTGGGGTCTATATTTTAGGTTTCCAAAGAAACCATTAGCCAACTTAAATACAGCCATCACACTGTGATATCTGGTTATTTCCACCATGCACAGAGTCAAGACCTACCACATGAAAGATCATAAACAAAATTCTGGTTTCTTCTAATTTTCTGTTTCTCAATTAGGAAATAGAGGGAAAAAAGGATCCATAGAATTTTTGGTTATTTGACGAATTAAAAACATAATGTACCACCTACAAGAGTTCTTGCATCATAAGAATAATAAGTGTCAGTGACAACAGAATGGAAAGATGAAGACGCAAAATCATCCTTCAGTATCATACCCTGGGTAAGTCTGCATCCAACACTGTCACACAGATAACCAGGAATAGTACGGCGGCACTTTTCATTATTAGCAAGAGATGTTCCAGATCCTCAGAGATTTCAACAGCTCTAGGTTCCAGGTATCTGAGTTCATTCTGATGGGATTTCCAGGCATCCACAGCTGGCAGCACTGGCTCTCCCTCCCCCTGGCTCTGCTCTATGTCTTGGCTCTCATTGCCAACACACTTATCGTGACTGTCATTTACCAAGAGGCATCACTACACCAGCCTATGTACCATTTCCTGGGCATCCTGGCTGTCGTGGACATGGGCCTGGCAACTACTATCATGCCCAAGATTTTAGCCATCTTATGGTTCAATGCTAAGACTATCAGTTTCAATGAATGTTTTGCTCAGATGTACGCCATCCACTTTTTTGTTGCCATGGAGTCAGGTATCTTTGTCTGCATGGCTATAGATAGATATGTAGCGATTTGCAGACCACTGAGATACCCTTCAATAGTCACTGAATCTTTTGTGGTCAAAGCAACTTTGTTTATGGCCCTCAGAAACTGTGTGGCTCCCATGTCAGTTCCTGTGTTGGCTGCTCAGAGAAATTACTGTTCCCAGAATCAAATCAATCACTGTTTTTGTACTAACCTGGGGGTTACTAGCTTATCTTGTGATGACAGGAAAATCAACAGCATCAACCAGCTGGTCCTGGCTTGGGCAATCATGGGCAGTGATCTGGGTTTGATTATGATTTCATATGCTTTGATTCTTCGGTCTGTGCTGAAGCTGAACTCTGCAGAAGCTGCATCCAAGGCCTTAAGTACCTGTACCTCTCACCTCATCCTAATCCTTTTCTTCTACACTGTCATCATTGTCATGTCCATCACTCATAGTGCAAAAATGTCAGTTCCTGTCATCCCGGTTCTGCTGAACGTGCTGCACAATGTTATTCCCCCTGCTCTGAACCCCATGGTCTATGCACTTAAAAACAAAGAACTAAAACAAGGCTTATACAAGGTGCTTAGGCTAGATGTCAAAGGAGACTAAAAATGAGAAAACACACATCATCTTTACTTTCTCAAAACTGGATGTCTGATGTACTAATTAATCTTAAGGGCATAATATGCAATATCCTTGAAAAATCTGTATAGCATTTTAATATTTATCTTCCATGTCACTTAAAATAATTACTTTTGAAACAAGGTCTTACCTTTGTGATCCTGGCTAGACTAGAACTTTCTGTATAGACCAGGCTAGCCACAAACTCTGAGGGGTCTGCTCACTTTCGTTTTTGAGTATTGAGATTAAAGGCATGGGCCTTCACATTCAATGAAAATAAATTTCTTGAAAAACCACAAGTCATGTTATCTAATACTTTTCTCAAAGTCATTAACCTGGCTTGGACATTACTAAATACAATAAAATTAATTAAAATGGACATGTGAAACCATTTATGAATAAAGGAAAATGTAATTGTGTATGAGTCTGAGACACTTTTATGTATATTAAAAAATTATGTCCCCTTGGCAGAAAGAACATCTGTGAAATGATATTAATTATGGCTTTTAATTCAGATTCTTTGCCTTTCTCATGTGTATACACAGTCACACACATGCATGTGTACTGATTGATATATGAATATGAAAATATTCAGTTGTTTATGAGCATCATAGATGTAGTAAGAATGGAAATCCCCCACTCTTACTCCTTCTATGCAGGGTGTGTTGATCCTCATACAAGCACTTTTAACTCTAAAGTTTGTAAATATAACATTGGATTTTCCCTTTAAGGCTGAGTCAGTTCAAATGTGTAACTATCAAGGGACTGAGATGTTAAGGGATGCACATACACATATATAGCAGCATCAGATGGTTTTTGACCAAGACCTTTTTCTTGGACCAGGCGGCACTCAGCTCACTGTTTTCATATCCTGGAAGTAGGCATTACACAGGGTAAGGTGGGAGGGGAGAGAGTGCCAACATGCTTTTGTTGTTAGGAGTAGACACATGGAGAGAGGCTTTGAGCAAATACTAATTGGTTGGAGCATTCATTCCAAGAACTATAGATTAGATTTCAATCATTCAGCTAAAAGACATTAATTTGCTTTTTCTTGTGCAATGTGTGTTTCCTAATTTCTAAGATGATAATTCAGTGTAGCCTTTCATAGGGAATATAAATATTGATGTTTTCCATGACCTAATGGAATCACTGGAAATGGCACCAGTCATGTTACATTATCACAGGGCAGGAAGAAGCAGCTGGAAATGAGTTCCTTATATTTTCAGAGTGCTGTTGCTTCTCACTTGCCTTCACTGCTTTTCAGAAAGAGAATATAGTTAACTTTCCTCAGGTCCAAAGGGAAGTAGTTATCATGTTTCAAAAAATACTTTAGATGTCTAAGTAGTCCAGATAAACCCACTACCATGTTGAGAGAAGATGTTTTTCAAGTTTTGGGGCAGGCAAGTAAGGATAGAAACTGACCATCTGTGGGGCTTGGGGTAAGGATAAACAGTAGATCCCTGCAAAGTTATCTCTTTATAAGTGATGATATTTATGTTTAAACCTATTGCATCAATAGATCTTCTTACACACAGAGTAATGACTTTTTTCTTTCAGAAAAGTAATCTAGTATTGAAAACCTTTTATATGTGTTGAAAATGTATAAATCATTTCATAGTTAACACTCTGTTATTTGTTATTATAATGCATCTTTTATTCAAAGATTTGAAATCATATTGAAAAGACTAAAATTACTTGTATATCATTAAACCCCATACTACTTATTAATTTATATCTGTAACTATAAGGGAAACACAATAGAAATAAACAGGACAGTTATCTTACATGTTAAGTAATAATCACTTCAGAATATAGCACATTGCCTTTCCAGTATATAATTCCCCTTCCCAGCTTAAGGGTATTCACATTCCCCCCAGTTTTCCTATTTGTCACTGTCTTATGAAAACTTAAAAGTCTATCTGTTTATACTTTGTGAAGGAGAAAGAAATAAAGATCCCTTTCTTTGGGGCAATTAAAAATTTTAAATTTATTTATTTCATGTTATGTGTATGAGTGCTTTGTATACATATATATGTTAGTGTACCATGTATGTGCCAGGATACCCTGGAACTGGAGTTGTGGATGGCTAGGAGCCGTTGTGAGGATGCTAGAAACCAACCCAGGATTCTGTGCAGGAGCAACAAGCACTCTTAACCACTGAGCCATCTCTCCAGCCCATCTTGTGACAGTTTTATAGGCAAGAAGCAGATCTGTTATACTGTTTTATTATGCAGATTCTTTCATTTCCATAACTAAAAATTAGGTTTAAAGTTAAAGTTATTTACAGTGTTAGCTGCTAATATTCTTGCTCTGTTACATTGTAGAGAAAAGAAAGAAAAAATGATGGGCAGGTGACATAATAAAAGTTGATTGTATTTCTTGGCTACAAAATGTATTCATTCTGATAATAAGCTTATTTTTAGTACAAATGCTTTCTATACGAAATAGTAACTATTTTAACTATTCAAGTAAATTTCAAAGTGTGTCCTAGTTGCATAGCAATCAGTTATAAGTACATGTGTTTGTATAAGTATTTGTCTATGTGTAGACATACACATTTTTAGTTTTCTTTTTAAAAGCTTTGCTTTTTCACTTTATTATTTTGTTTTGTGTAGGTTACATGTATGCCTACATGTATGTCTATGCACCATGTGCATGCAGTGCCTGTGGAGGCCAGAAGAGGGCATTAAATCTCCTGGAACTGGAGTTTCAGACGGTTGTGAGTCATGTGGGTGCTGGAGATCAAACCCATGTTCTCTAGGAGAGCTGTCAGTGCTCTTAGCCACTGAGCTATCTCTCTAGCTCCGAGTTCTTGGTTTTCTTAATGAATTTTTTGGAAAGAAAAAAAATTAAATGTAATGTTGAATACAAACCAATGAGAACAGATGCTTCTGTAGTGGTACATTCATGAAATAAAAATCCATAAGCCTGACAGAAGGAATGTGGTGACAATTCTTAAGTAAAAGGAAAGACTTTTTATGTAGATAATCAGCGTTAATTTCTTTGTCTACGTGCAAATTGTACAACTGTGTGCAGACTGTGGATTATTAACAAAGTGGATACCAGCAGGGACTCAGAATCAGCTCACAGACTGAATTAATTAGGTTCTCCATTATTTTATTTTACATTGTGGGTTAACAGATTGAGGAAGGCGTTTTCAGCATGTCCTATTATTTTGTTTGTGGGAAACTGTGTTAAACATAGAGATAAATCAATTTGACAGAACCAGCATTAATTATCTCATACTTGGTCTTAGCTCTAGGACTGAGAAGTGGTAGATGTAATTACTCTATTTGGTTGGTTTTTTTTCCCCTTTAACCATGGGAGTCCTAGGGATCAAACCCAGGTTGCTGGGCTTGTTCCTGGGCAAGTGCCTTTCCTATCTGCTGAGTCATCTCACCAGTCCTTCTATTAGATTTTAAAGAACTGATGGGGTTGCACAGAACAAAATATTTGTTTCTCTTGTTTTTTTTTTTCTACCACTATAGGACTTCCTCACAATTTCTCTATTTTACAACAGAAAATTTCTTGAAATTTTTATTTATTCCTATTTATAAAGTATACTTAAAATTTTTTTATGTCTGCTAGTAGAGATCCTCATGTTTTCAATGAAATTATATATGGACAACAATTTAATAGTCTTTAAATTTTTATTATATTTCTTTCCTTTGTTGATTTCTCAGTTCATTAATCATTTGTTAGCTTTTGTTGACATCAGTGGACTATAATACCTTGTTTGATTCTGAAAATATAAATATGAATTAAATATGTCCATTAAAAGTTGTGTTATTTAATGGATGTTTGAGTACAGTAACGGATTTTCATACTCCTGTGATATTAAAATGGCAAAGCAGGTGGATTCCCATAATAAATATATTCTTACCTCAGGCTTATCATTTTTCTATTTTATAGAAACCTTTAATGGTAGATACTTATCTTCTCAAAGAAAAGAGATGAGTTTTGCTGAGGAAGGTAAATCTGTAGGCAGATTTGATGGGGTGGTAGGGGTGAGAACACCTCAGAAAACAGAGGGTTGCTGGAACATAAACTTTAAAATAGCAAGTAGGAAATAAGTAACCTAAGAGAATGGGGCTAGCAAAGACCAGCCAAGACTCAGGTATAAGGCCATTGGTCTTTTCCTCTGTGAAATTAATCATCATTGTCTCCAGATTATGATGCACTCAGCATTTCTACCAAATCCTGTACAGTTCTAAGGTTTTTTTTTTTAATTTTTATTTTGCAATACAATTCAGTTCTACATATCAGCCACAGATTCCCTTGTTCTCCCCTCTCCCGCCCCCCTCACCTTCCCCCCAGCCCGCCCCCCATTCCAATCTCCTCCAGGGCAAAGCCTTCCCCACAGACTGAGATCAACCTGGTGGACTCAGTCCAGGTAGGTCCAGTCCCCTCCTCCCAGGCCGAGCCAAGGGACCCTGCATAGGCCCCAGGTTTCAAACAGCCGACTCATGAAATGAGCACAGGACCAGGTGCCACTGCCTGGATGCCTCCCAAACAGATCAGGCCAATCAACTGTCTCACCCACTCAGAGGGCCTGATCCAGTTGGTGACCCCTCAGCCATTGGTTCATATTTCATGTTTCTGTTCGTTTGGCTATTTGTCTCTGTGCTTTATCCAACCTTGGTCTCAACAATTCTCGCTCATATAAACCCTCCTCATTCTCGCTAATTGGACTCCCAGAGATCCACCCGGGGCCTCATGACTGAGGAAAAGGTCTCAGAGACCACCCTTATAAGCAAGCTTGTCTTGTATTATTTTCCTTGTAGCAGAAAAAGTTACCTCGAGCCGTGTCTAATGACACTCCAGTGAAAAATGGGGGAAGAGGTAGGAAAAGTGAACAGGGGGAAATCTGATACATCAAATTTTCCCATCACTCTACCCACTAAGTAGGCTCTTGTGATGTCTGGAAGTTTAGTCTAAAGAGGAATTTTAACAAATGCTACAGGCTCATTCACATTAGATCTGACAAGGATGAAGGTGAGCTTTCCTAAAGGATAGAGGGTTGAATTTAATATTGGTACTTCAGTGTGAGATTCCCAGTAGGATTATGTTACACCAGGATGGCTACAGCTGCACCCACATTTCTAAATTATGTATGTATATAAACACACACACACACACATACATATGTATGTTCTGAAACAAAGACATTTTTATACATGTTTTTCAATTGTGTTCCATAAATTATAGTGTGTTGCATGAACTGTTCCAAGAACCAAAATAATTGTTACAGATAGGGTAAGCTACTTATAAACAATCAACAGAACTTAGACATCACAGGCCTTCAAATTATACTACTTTTTAAGTGTATATCTAGCTTTAGAGAGGACTTTAATGTTTTTCTAAATCAGTTTCCTTAGTATAAATAGGTCTAATCCATTGTCTCAGCATAATTTAATCGTTTTACATTTTAAAATATACATAATCTCATTCTAAATTAACTATATGAATAAAGTATGCATATATATATCATAATGTAATTTCATATGCAAGAAGTCTCTGTGAATCAAAGACTTTCATCCCAAATGCATTAGCTTAAGGAACCAATTAGCACATTAGCAAAACTGGATTAAAAAATAGGGATGTGATATCACATTCCTGTTATCTTTATTGCTTGTATGGCCTCTATAAGGGTGATGGTGAGCAAGGTTCTGATTATCTGTAATATCCCGTGTGTCTGTATTAAGATAGCATAAATACAGTCTTTATTATGGAATTTGAAGGATGACTTGTTGAGTTAACAAAGAGAATGTTCCACCTTACAGAGATGAATTTATTTCATAACATATCTGACTAAACCAAGTGTCTGACTAATAAAAGTGGAAGGATGAGAATAATGAAGTTGCCAGATCCTCCTAAATATAAAGATCTGTGTTAAACTCCTTTCTGATATTACATTGCTAATCTAAACTAACATTAACCTTTTCCCTTTTAGCAAGAGATGTTCCAGGATCTGACCAATTCCAACAGCTCTAGATTCCAAGTGTCAGAGTTTATTTTGATGGGATTTCCAGGCATCCACAGCTGGCAGCACTGGCTTTCCCTGCCATTGGCCCTGCTCTATGTCTTGGCTCTCATTGCCAACATACTTATTATTACCATAATCTACCAGGAAGTGTCACTACACCAGCCTATGTACCATTTCCTGGGCATCCTTGCTATAGTAGACATGGGCTTGGCGACCACCATCATGCCTAAGATTTTAGCCATCTTATGGTTCAATGCTAAGACTATCAGCCTCCCAGAGTGCTTTGCTCAGATGTACGCCATCCATTGCTTTGTTGCCATGGAGTCAGGTATCTTTGTCTGCATGGCTATAGATAGGTATGTAGCGATTTGCAGACCACTGAGATACCCTTCAATAGTCACTGAATCTTTTGTGGTCAAAGCAACTTTGTTTATGGTAATCAGAAACTGTGGGACTCCCATGTCAGTTCCTGTGTTGGCTGCTCAGAGAAATTACTGTTCCCAGAATCAAATCGATCACTGCCTGTGCTCTAACTTGGGAGTCACTAGCCTGTCCTGTGATGACAGGAAAATCAACAGCATCAACCAGCTGGTCCTGGCTTGGGCAATCATGGGAGGTGACCTGGGTTTGATTATGATTTCATATGCTTTGATTCTTCGGTCTGTGCTGAAGCTGAACTCTGCAGAAGCTGCATCCAAGGCCTTAAGTACCTGTACTTCTCACCTCATCCTAATCCTTTTCTTCTACACTGTCATTGTTGTCCTTTCCATCACTCACAGTGCAGGAATGAAAATTCCCCTCATCCCGGTTCTGCTGAACGTGCTGCACAATGTTATTCCCCCTGCTCTGAATCCCATGGTTTATGCACTCAAGAACAAAGAACTCAGGCATGGCTTATACAGAGTGATTGGCCTGGAACTGAACAGTAACTATGAGTGAGAAAATACTCCTTTTTAACTTTCTGCACAACTACCCTTTATATTCTCCAATGATGGTAAGTGTTAAAAAGGTAAATACTATGGACACAATAGGAGGTTTGATTTAACATCAGGAACCAACTAAATTCAGAACAACAATAACAACAACAAAAATCACAATATTACTTGAAGTCTCTAGATGCTGAAAATCTTCAGTACAAAGAGTAACATAATGATGCTATCTTTGTTCAAGAATCCAAAGGAAGGACTTGAAAGATACACATATCAATAATTTGTCTGTGTTCCTGGCTAGAATACCCAGATAATTTTGAATACATTGGCAGAGATCTTTGCCAATTACCCTTTTAAATTGGAAAGTTCATCTCTTTATTTAATTCAATTGGGGGGTTGGACATGAGTTATTTCTACCATTTGCTGCGTGCGTGTGTGTGTGTGTGTGTGTGTGTGTGTGTGTGTGTGTGTGTGTGTGTGTGTGTGTTTTCCAGGTAGCACATCTTTTTTTTACTGAGAAAAGTGTCTTGAATATAGATTTCCCTAAAAAGATATGTAATTACCCCCAAAAAACAACTGATAAAATGTTCCCCACCATTAGTTACTAAACAGTAGGCACAATCCAATAAAACCACAACAGCTTACCAAATACAGCTTCTAAGATAGGCACTCATAAACATACAAGAAGTCAGACAGTATTTTCTTTTTCATGGACATGGGGATCCTTTCATACTATTGTTGGAATGTGAACAAAATTTTGTATTTGCCCAGGAAATTAAGCAATTTCAATTGCCACAAGACACAGCAATTAAGTAGTAAGTGTCAATATACATTCATCATATCCCAAATGAAGGATTTGAACAAAAACGTGTGTGAATAATTTTTAGCATTTCTTGTTAAAAAGTAAACAATGTATATACCTTTTAAATGCTGTTTTAATATGGATATATAAATGTGGATACATGAAATAAAGTTTATTCTGAGAAGGGGTTAAGGGAAAGGGGCCAGTGGGATGGCCTAGTGGGTAGAGACGACACTTGCTGCCAAGCCTGAGGAACTGAGTTCGATTACCAGGACCCACATGGTGGAAGAACAGAAATGACTAAGGCAAGATGTCTTAGGGCTTCCACTTGTGCCCTCTCCCACAAAGAGATAAATATAATTTTTTTTTTTTTTTTTTTTTTAATTTTCATTTTGCAATACAATTCAGCTCCACATACCAGCCACAGATTCCCCCGCTCTCCCCCCTCCCGCCCCCCCCACCCTCCCCCCAGCCCGCCCCCCATCCCAATCCCCTCCAGGGCAAAGCCCTCCCCACAGACTGAGATCAACCTGGTGGACCCAGTCCAGGCAGGTCCAGTCCCCTCCTCCCATGCCGAGCCAAGGGACCCCGCACAGGCCCCAGGCCTCAAACAGCCAACTCATGCAATGAGCACAGGACCCGGTCCCACTGCCTGGATGCCTCCCAAACAGATCAGGCCAACCAACTGTCCCACCCACTCAGAGGGCCCGATCCAGTTGGTGACCCCTCAGCCATTGGTTCACACTTCATGTGTTTCCGCTCGTTTGGCTACCTGTCTCCGCGCTCCATCCGACCCCGGTCTCAACAACTCTCTCTCACATAAACCCTCCTCATTCTCGCCAACTGGACTCCCAGAGATCCACCTGGGGCCCAGTCATGGATCTCTGCCTCCAGGTCCATCAGTAGTCGGATGAGGCTTCCAGCACGACAATCAGGGTGTTTGGCCATCCCATCACCAGAGCAGGTCAGTTCGGATTGTCGCTCGACCATTGCCAGCAGTCTGCTGTGGGGGTATCCCTGTGGATCTCAAATATAATTTTTAAGTTAGAAAAGAAACTGTGTGATAACAGCATCCATGTTATTATCATCGTCATTTTACTATCTGATGATGTATCCAATAACATGATATAAACTTCAAAATGCAGAATAAAATTGACTCTCTTAAAAATTCAGAAAAATTGTTTTTATTCATCTATTTACTTTACATCCCAGCCGCAGCCTCCCCCCACCCATGCTTCCCTCTCAGTCCCTCTCACCTTTTCCTCCCTCTCCCACCCCAAATCCCTCCTCTTATGTCTCCATCCAGGAAAGGGCAGGTCTCCTATGAGTATCAATAAAACATAGCTTATCAGGTTGCAGTAAGACTAAGCACCTCCCCGTATATTAAGGCTGGGCAAGGCTGACCAGTATTAGGAGTAGGCTCCCCAAAGCCCCTGTTCCCACTGTTAGGAGTCCCACAAGTTGACCAAGCTACACAACTGTAACATATATGCAGAGTGCCTAGGCTAGCCACATGCAGGCTCCCTTGTCTGTTCTTGTCTCTGTGAGCCCCTGTGAGAGCTCAGGTTAGTTGGTTTTGTGAGCCTTCCCATGGTGTTCTTGACCCTCCTGACTCCTACAACTCCTCTCTTGTTTCTCCTCCTCCTCCTCCTCCTCCTCCTCCTCCTCCTCCTCCTCCTCCTCCTCCTCCACAGAATTCCCAAACTCCACCTAATGTTTGGCTGTGGTTCTCTGCATATGCCTATATCAGTTGCTGGATGATGCCTCTATCATGACAATTGGGCCAGGCACCAATATGGTTACAGGAAACTGGCCAGTTCAGGCTGCTTATCCACTGTTGCTAGGAGTCTAAGCTGGGGCCCTCCCATAGACTCCTGTGATATTCCCCTGTGCCAGGCTTCCTACCCACCCTGAAATGTACCCCAGCAGTCCCCCTCAGCACTTTCCCTCTCCATTCCTTCCCCAACCTGATCACTCATGTTTCTATCCTTCCCTGCCCTGTCCACTCATGCAGTCTCTTCTATTTCCCCTTTCCAGAGCAACCTGGGTGTGCCCCCATGAACTCTCCTTGCTACCTAGTCTCACTGGGTCTGTGGATTGTAGCATAGATATCCTTTATTTTACAGTTAATATCCACTTATGACTGAGTACATACCATGTTTGTCTTTCTCAGTCTGGGTTACCTCTCTCAGGATGATTTTTCCTAGTTCCATCCATTTGCCTTCAAATTTCCTGGTGTCCTTGTTTTGAACAGCTGAGTAATACTCCATTGTGTATATATACCACATTTTCTTTATCCATTTATTGGTGGAAGGACATCTAGATTGTTTCCATGTTCTGTCTATTACAAATAAAGCTGCTATGAACATAGTTGAGTAAGTATCCTTGCGGTATGGTTGATCATCCTTTGGGTATATGTCCAAGAGCAATATAGCTGGGTATTGTGGTAGGTTGATTCCCAGTTTTGAGAAACCACCACACTGACTTCCAAAGTGGCTATACAAGTTTGGACTCCTACCAACAATGGAGGAGTGTTCCCCTTGATCCACATCCTCTCCAGCATGAGCTGTCACTTGTGTTTTTGATCTTAGCCATTCTGACAGGTGTAAGATGGAATCTCAGAGTTGTTTTGATTTGCATTTCCTTGATGGCTAGGGATGTTGAACATCTCCTTAAGTTTTTCTCAGCCATTTGAGATTCTTTTGTTGAGAATTCTCTTTTTACATCTCCACTTCATTTTTTAATTAGATTATTTGGTTTGCTGATATCTAGTTTTTTCAGTTCTTTATATATTTCAGAAATCAGTCTTCTTTCAGATGTCCAGTTGGTAAAGATCTTTTCCCATTATGTAGGCTGCCATTTTGTTCTAATGATGTTGTCCTTTGCCTTACAGAAACTTTTCAATTTCATGAAGTCCCATTTGTTAATTGTCTGTCTTAATGCCTATGCTATTGGTGTTTTGCTCAGGAAGTTGTCTCCTGTGCCAATGCGTTCGAGATTATTTTCCATTTTCTCTGCTATCAGCTTCAGTGTATCTGGATTTATGCTGGATTTGAGTTTTGTACAGGGTGAAAAATATGGATCTATTTGCATTCTTCTACATGCTGACATACAGTTAGACCAGTACCATTTGTTAAAGATGCTTTCACTTTTCTATTGTATAATTTTGGCTTCTTTGTCAAAAATCAGGTGTCCTTAGTTTTGTGGGCTTACATCTGGGTCTTCAATTCAATTCCATTGATCCATGTGTCTGTTTTTATGCTAATACCATGCTGTTTTTATTACTATAGATCTGTAGTAGAGCTTAAGATCAGGGATGGTGATACCTCCAGAAGTTCATTTATTGTACAGGATTGTTTCAGCTATTTTGAATTTTTTGTTTTTCCATATGAAGTTGGGTATTGTTCTTTCAAGGTCTGTAAAGAATTATATTCAGATTTTAATGGGGATTGCATTGAATTTGTAGATTGCTTTTGATAAGATAACCATTTTTACTATGTTAATCCTACCAATCCATGAGCACAGGATATCTTTCCATCTTCTGATATCTTTATCAATTTCTTTCTTCAAAGACTTGAAGTTCTTGTCATACAGGTGTTTCACTTGCTTGGTTAGAGTTACACCAAGATATTTTATATTATTTGAGGCTATTGTAAAGGGTGTAGATTCTCTGATTTCTTTCTCAGCCCATTTATTGTTTGAATATAGGAGGTCTACTTTTTTTTTTTTTTTAGTTAATCTTGTATCCAGCCACTTGACTAAAGGTGTTTATCAGCTGTAGGAGTTACCTGGTAGAGTTTTGGGGGTCACTTATGTATACTATCATATCATCTGCGAATAATGATGTTTTGACTTCTTCCTTTCCAATTTGTATCCCTTTGATTTCCTTCAGTTGTCTTATTTCTCAAGCTATATTGAGTAGGCATGGAGAGAGTGGACAATGTTATTTTGTTCCTGATTTTAGTGGAATTGCTTTGAGTTTCTCTCCATTTAATTTGTTGTTGGCAATCAGCTTGCTGTATATTGCTTTTATTATATTTAGGTATGTCCCTTGTATTTCTGATATCTCTAAGACTTATCATGAAGAGGTGTTGGATTTTGTCAAAGGCTTTTTCAGCATCTAACAAGATGATTATGTGTTTTTTTTCTTTCAGTTTGTTTATATAGTGGATTACATTGACTGATTTTCATATGTTGAACCATCCCTGCATCTCTGAGATGAGGCCTACTTGACTACAGTGGATAATCTTTTTGATGTGTTCATAGATTCAGTTTGTTGTATTTTATTAAATATTTTTGCATAAATGTTTATGAGTGAAATTGGTCTGTAATTCTCTTCCTTTGTTGCATCTTTGTGTGGTTTGGGTATCAGGGTGACTGTGATCTCATAGAAAGAATTTGGCAATGTTCCTTCTGTTTCTATTTTGTGGAATAATTTGAAGAGTATTGGTATTAGCTCATCTTTGAAAGTCTGGTAGAATTCTTCAGTAAAATTGTCTCGTCCTAGGCCTTTTTTTTTTTTTTTTTTGGGTTGGGAGATTTTTAATGACTATTTCTATTAGGGGTTATCAGTCTATTTAAATTGTTTATCTGATCTTGGTTTAACTTAGATAAGTGTATCTATCAAGAAATTTTCCATTTCTTTTAGATTTTCCAATTTTGTGGAGTACAGGTTTTGAAGTATAACCTAATGATTCTCTGGATTTTCTCAATGTCTTTTGCTATGCCCCCTCTTTCCTTTCTGATTCTGTAGCTTTTTGTTTCTGATTTTGTTGATTTGGATATTCTCTCTCTGTCTTTTTGTTAGTTTGGATAAGGGTTTATCTATTTTGTTGATTTTTCTCAAAGAATCAACTCTTTGTTTTATTGATTCTTTATATTGTTCTCTTTATTTCTATTTTATTGATTTCAGCCCTCAGTTTGATTATTTCCTGTCATCTACTCCTCTTAGGTGTGTCTACTTCTTTTTGTTCTAGAGCTTTCAGGTGTGCTGTTAAGTCACTAGTATGAGATTTCTCCAAATTCTTCATGAAGGCACTTAATGCTATGAACTTTCCTCTTAGTACCACTTTCATTGTGTCCCATAAGTTTGGGTATGTTGTGCTTTCATTTTCAGTGAATTCTAGGAAGTCTTTAACTTCTTTCTTTATTTCTTCCTTGACCCATGGTAACTCAGTAGAGAGTTGTTCAGTTTCCATGAGTTTGTAGGCTTTCTCTTGTTTCTGTTTGTTGAAATCCAGTTTTAATCCACGGTGGTCTGATAAGATAACAGGGAGTTATTTTAATCTTTTTGTATCTGTTGAGACTTACTTTGTGGGTGTGCATGTGGCGAGTTTTGGAGAAAGTTCCATGCATTGCTGAGAAGATATATCCTTTGTATTTGGGTGAAATGTTCTGTAGATATCTGTTAGGTCCATTTGAATCATAACATCTGTTATTTCCATTATTTCTTCATTTAGCTTCTGTCTGGATGACCTGTCCATTGGTGAGAGTGGGATGTTAAAGTCTGCCACTATTATTATGTGGAATTCTTAAGTAATTTAAGTAATGCTTCATTTACAAATGTGGGTGCCCTTGCATTTGAGGCATAGATGTTCAAAATTGAGACATCATCTTGGTGGGTTTTTCCTTTGATGATTATGAAATGCTTTTTTCCATCCCTTTTAATTAATTTTGGTTGGAATTTTGTTAGATATTAGGATAGATACACAGCTTGCTTGTTAGGTCCATTTGATTGGAAACTTTTTTTTCCAACCCTTTACTTTGAGATAATGTCTGTCTTTGATTCTGAGGTGTGTTTCTTATATGCAGCAAAATGTTTTCACATCCTATTTTCATATCCATTCGATTAGTCTGTGTCTTTTTATTGGCAAATTAAATCCATTGATATTGAGGGATATTAATGACCAATGATTATTAATTCTTGTTATTTTGTTGTTGGTCATATTGTGCATGTTTGCATGTGTGTGTTTGTCTTTGTGTTTCCCTTCTTTGTGTTTTGCTGGTGTGAAATTATCTATTGCCTGTGTTTTTATGGGTGTAGTTAATTTGAATTTTCCTTCTAGTACCTTCTGTGGGGCTGAGTTCATGGATAGATATAAAAATTTGGGTTATTTAAAGAATAAAAGAAATGCTAAACTTAGCACAAAACATCATACTATTGTTAAAGATTCAAGTTAATAAAAAGCATAAATCTCAGAAAATGAAGCACAATGAGACTCCCAAAGTAATGTAGTACTGGGATCGCTGCAATACCATGAGCCCTGAAAACATTAAACTTAATGAAGGGAGCAGACACATGAGGCTGCCTATTATACAAAAGTATGTGTCCCAAACAGGCAATCTGAAATATCAGAAAATCAATTTGTTTGTTGTCAGGAAATGAATGTCGAGTAATAATGAGAGAAGCTGACTACCAGCTGTGTAGCTAGCTTCCTGCTAGCAATTCCTCTGGACTCTGGGAGTTACATAGTGGCTACTTACTTGGAAGTCTGAACAAAAGGAAAGCCATTTAGTTGTCTGCTTTCAAATCATGTAAAAAGACTAGCTTTACAATCTGTGACTTTTTTTTTTTTTTTTTTTTTGTTTTTTTCGAGACAGGGTTTCTCTGTGTAGCTTTGCGCCTTTCCTGGAACTCACTTGGTAGCCCAGGCTGGCCTCGAACTCACAGAGATCCACCTGGCTCTGCCTCCCGAGTGCTGGGATTAAAGGCGTGCACCACCACCACCCGGCTACAATCTGTGACTTTTAACTCAATAAAAATGGGAAAGTGTGACAAAATTATTTTCTCCATATGTATTTTCTCTAGTTTCCTGTAAAATAAAAACAGATTTCAATGAATTAGAATGTTATCATAGGAGTGTGTAATTACTCAATACACTTTTATTTATAAAGAGTATCATAGTCTAACCCTGTTATAAATCTCTTTAATGCATTGTGATGATTGATAACAATTAAATTTAAATTTTAAAACAGTGTTATTTAATTGTCTTGCCAGAAACATACATAGTGATTGCATGTTTAAAATGCATTTTAAGACTCCAGCCAGGGAGGCAGGTAGCCTAACTGCAGATCTTCACCCATCCCTCTTCTCTTCCAAATCCAATCTCCCAGTTTCATCCCCAGCTTTGTAGCAGACCACCTGCTGCGGCCTCCCTTTCCTCCCTGCCCCCATCTATACTGGATCATACAGTTCTTCCTCACCAACCTTTCTTCCCCCAATTTATGGCTTTATCCCAGGCTTCAACTCAGCAGGCAGTCTCTGGGAACCTGCTGGCCAAGCCTGCCAGAGAAGCAAGTAGGCCAGCGAAGCAGGTAAGCAAGCTTCAGATTTTCATTCTCCTTCCTCTCCTCTGTGTCTAATCCCCTAGTGCCATCCACAGTTCTGTAACAGACTACCTCTCCTTGTGGTCTCTCCCACTCTCTGCTCCCATTCTTAGAGAACTAAACAGATCCTGGTAGAACACCCTGCTTTTTCCCTTCTATGGACCCACTCAGTCCCTCCCAAGCCAATCCCCATTCCTAATTGTCAGCTCCCAATACCTAGAAATACATTTTACCTGGAAATTCCAGTGGCCACACCTAGCAGAATCCCAGAAGAATTTAACACCAGGCAACACAACCACCACACCCAACCAAGAACCAGAGAGGGCAACCAAGGCATAAAACACCCACCCAACAAAGACAAGACCAGATATCAGCACCTAGAGCTATAATCTTCCCAAGCCCATTTTCCTAGACACCAGTGTAAAAACATAATCAATAACAGCCAAGACAAAATGTCTCCACTAAAGCACAGCAACCCTACTATAGTATGTCCTAAGTATTGCAGTATAGCTACAGCACAAGGCGCAGACCTTAACACAGCTATTATGAATATGATAGAGGACCCTAGAGAGGAAATAAATTAATCACTTAAATAAATATATGAAAACACAAATAAACAGTGGAAGGAAATGAATAAAACAGTTCCAGACCTGAAAGTGGAAATATAATAATAATAATAATAATAATAATAATAATAATAATAATAATCACAAACTGAGAGAAATCTGGAAATGAAAAATTTAGGAAATAAAACAGAAACCTTAGATGCAGTCTTCACCAAGACAATTCAAGAGCTGGAAGACAGAATCTTAGGCACTGAAGACATAGTAGAAGAAATGAATACTTCCATTAAAGGAAATCTAAAAAACTTCCTGGCACAAAACACCCAGGAAATATAGAACACTATGAAGAGACCAAATCTAAGAACAATAGGAATAGAGAGAAGAGAAGAAACCTAATCAAAGGTACAGAATTTTTAAAAGCAAATTTATATAAGAAAATTGCCCTAACCTAAAGAAGGAGATGCCTAACAAAGTAAAAGAAACATATAGAATACCAAATAGACTGGACCAGAAAAGATATTCCCCTAGGCCTAAGTACAGAACAAAAAAAAATTATTAAAAACTGAAGGGAAAATGACAAAAGACATTCCATGATAAAACCGAATTTAAGCAATACCTATCTACTAGTCCAGCTCTACAGAAGATCCTAGAAGGAAAACTTCAACCTAAAGAAGGTAACTCTATCTAAGAAAACACAAGGGATAAATAATCTCAAACCAGCGAATCAAAAAAGGGGAAACACACACACACACACACACACACACACACACACACACACACGCGCCACAACAAGAAAATAGAAGGAATCAATAAACACTGATAATTGATATCTCTCAGTATCAATGGTCTCAGTTCCCCAATAAAAATTCACAGACTAATACAGCTGGAACAGAATCCATTATTCTGCTGCATCCAAGAAACACACCTTAATATCAAGGATAGATATCACATCAGGGCAAAGGATGGAAAAAGATATTCCAGGAAAATGGGCCTAAGAAGAAAGCTGGTGTAGCCATGTTAATATTTAACAAACTAGATCTCAAATTAAAACCAATCAGGATAGGGAAGGACACTACATACTCATCAAAGAAGAAATCCACTAAGAGGACATTGCACTTCTTAACATCTGTGCACCAAACACAAGAACATCCAAGTTCATAACAGAAACACTACTACAGCTTAAATCACATAGTGGACATCACACAGACAATAGGAGACTTCAGTACTCCATCCTCTCCAAGACTGGTCATCCAGACAAAAACTAATAGAGAAATGCTGGAGCTAACTGATAATATAAATCAAATGAACCTAACAGATATTTAGAGAAGATTTCACCCAAACACAAAAGAATATATATTCTTTAGCACCTTATAGAATTTTCTCCAAAATTAAACAAATACTTAGACACAAAACTTATTCTTTCTTATTCTGTCTTTTCTCAAACCCATTTTTATTTTTACAATAAATAAAAACATACAGACAACAATTTTCTAATTAAAGGTATATAAATATTTATACTTCATCATTGCATTGATCAATATCATATTTACTGTTAAAAATTAGGTCATTTTCTCAGTGTGGTGATGCATGCCTCTAATCTCAGCACTTGGGAGGCAGAGGCAAGTGGATCTTTGTGAGTTCAAGTCCAACCTGTTCTACATAGTGAGTTCCATGACAGCCAGGGCTATGTAGAAAGACTGTCTCAAAAAAATTAAAGTATCTAATTTCTCTAATTTTAATTTTAAATATAATATCCTGAACTTCCATGATGTTATGTGATGTCTTAATACTCCTCATCCATATATATTGAAATAAATTTCTTGTAAACCATAGTCATCTATGTCAAAATTGTTGAGTCTTTCTTTTTTCTTTTTCTTTTTTTTTTTTTTTTTGCAGAAGATCACATTGCTCCTTTATTCTGGAGGTTTCAGGCCTGTTATTATATCCATAGTCTCACATGATACCTCTGATAAGTGTAGTTCAGCATTTCTATCATGAAGTCCATAAGCCTCCAGAACAGACTTACTATAACTAACTAGGAAAGGGAAAAAAAGTAATTCTCAGCTGAAAGTCAGCATAGAATACACTAATTTTCAGTCCAGAAGGTACTCTTCTCTAACATATTATCAAATAAAGTTGAGTATCATTATTTTTCCTTTCTTTGATTGCATTTATCAGTATAATAACACAAGTAATAAAATAAGGAAACGAAGAGCCATCCACTCCCATATCTCCAAGGTGCAGAGAAATGGAATAATTCTTGGCACTATTGATATCTGTTAATTACAAAGACATTATGGAAATCTAAATGTTTTTGTTATCAGTGTCATGATTTTCTCAAATTGAACATGTATTAAAAATTCTGTTCATCTAACTCTTCTCTCCATATTACTAGGGGTATAAATTTGTAACAGTATTTGGCACTGAAATTCCCACTCTGAAGGCTGGATTTTGCTTTTTCTTTTTCCAATATTCAATAGTAAAAATAATGTAAAGAAATAACCTATATGATTTAAAGATAGAATCAAAAAGTAAAATTTTTTTGAGTTGGCATACCATACCATTTCTTTTATTCTGAAGTAATGTTTAATTTCCATGGTTTTATATTCTATGTATTTTAATTGATCAATGCTTCTGTGTATATGAAAACAAAAATCCTTCTGTCTGGACTGCTGATTCCCCAGTTGCCTATCATCTAGCTGTGTAGGCTTTACCATTTGTCTATGTGAAAGTGACCCTCATTTATTTTTCTTACTGAAATTTTCACCTCAGGCTGAACATGGAAATCGAAAAGCACCTTGGAGTCTTTCTTAAAATAGACAGGCTATTCTCAGCTAAGATTTTCGTGGATGCTTATATTGACCATTTTCTAGACCTGCCTAAATTAGCCTTGGTTTCTGAGGCCAGTCTTTTGCACAGTGGTGCCTATCCTTCGTTATGTTACCTAAATCCGTATCTTAAGAATCTTGTCTTATATTCATCAACATTATATTGATTACTTCATCATAGCCAGTGTCCCAGTTCTCATTCTGCCCAGGTCATCATGTCTATTTCCTTAGCCTATGTAAAAAGAACTTACACTTTTAGCTGAGAAATATTTAAGAGCGTACACCCAAAATATCCTCAGAAAAATATTCATGAAGTTCATTTCATAGATACAATAAGTAAGTGTCCAAACTATACAAATCAATAAACAAGATACCAACAAGAATGGAAGACAAAAAGCTTATGACCATTTAATGAAACATCATTCAGAATAGAAATCTAAAACTAAATTAGTTATTGAAAAGAACATATCTCAATACAATAAACTTTGGCAAACTTATGCCTAATCTTGGAATAAATGGGGAGACTTTGAAAGTTTACCATTAACATCTGGAACAAAGACTCTCACCCATTTCTATTCAACACAAGGTTGATCTTTGAGCAATTACATAAGAGAATAAAATAAAAGTCATCCAAATTGAACAAGAAAAAAATAATTTCTTTCTTTTTTTTTTTGGTGGCATAGTCATTTAGATCATCTAACACTATCAGGACTATCAAATCTGGTCATGAATTCAATAAAGCTGTAGGACACAAAATTAAATTAACAATCAAAACACAGTAGTATTTGAGGATACTGCCAGTCAACCATTTGAGTGAAATCAAGAAAACAACTTCATTTACACTGAATTCCAAATAAGCCATAGGGGTTTAGTCAAACAGATGTTTTAGAAAAGCTACATAGTGGAAGTTACCAATTATTGAAGAAATAAATTGAAAAAGGCGTAAACAAAAAAAAAAAGAAACAGGCATAAACAAATAAAAAAAAAAACAATTGTTAGCTGTTTATCAGAAGTTTCTCTGTGTAGCTTTGCGCCTTTCCTGGAACTCACTTGGTAGGCCAGGCTGGCCTTGAGCTCACAGAGATCCGCCTGGCTTTGCCTTCCGAGTGCTGGGATTAAAGGCGTGTGCCACCACCGCCCGGCTAATGTTGTTAAAATTTACATGCTATACAAAATGACCTACAGATCCAGCCTAGTCCCTATCAAAACACCAGTGAAAGTCTTCTCTGAGGACCAGACCAAAAATAACAACAAAGCATTTCAATTAGCCAAAGCAACTGTGGCAACTGTGGGCAAAAGGCGCAAAGCAGGGAAGTCACTGTCTGACTTCAAACAAAATACATGCTGGAGTGACCCAAAAAGCATGCTGATATTATAAAAACATAACAAACGGAATAGAAAGCTACAAACACATCCACACACTCAGAGCCAAAGTTGTTTTTAATTGTTTTGACTTGTTATTTCATTTTCTGTGTATGAGTATCTTGTCTGCATGTATGTATGTGCATCACACACATGCCTGGTGCCCACAGAGGCCAGAAGAGGACAGCAAATCCCCTGGAACTGGAGTTATAGACAGTTATGAGCTGCAAATTGAACCTGGATCCTCCTGAAGAGCAGCCAGTGCTCTTAACCACTGATCCATCTCTCTAGCCCCCAAACTGGTTTTTATAAATCAGTGAATTAGACCCTTAAATGGCACATACATTAAAAAAAACCCAGATGAACTACAGTCTTATGTGTTACATACCTACCTTTTGAACACGAAGAGAATACCATTTTCTTGAAAAAGAATTTCCAGAGTTGAGTTAGTTGTAGCCATTAAATTCCCTGCTGAAATCATATACATACAAGTAATATTATGTGGATAGATCTGGTTGTATTTATATATTTATAATATGTAAATATGCATTTATATACATATATAAAGAAATATAATGTATTTATATATTCATATACATCACACCACACACACATATATATGTGTGTATATATATGTATATATATATATATATATAACTGCAACTAAAGAAAAGAGAGAGGAAAGAGAAGGGAGAAAAGGTTATAATTAAATTTTAATTTCAAAATTTGAAAAATCCTTGCTATGAGAGTGTACATTTAATGTGCTTGCACAAAGCTACTTGATAATTCATCTTTTCATCTGATTTAGTGTTTGGTTTCTTGTGTGTTTATTTTCTCTGGAGGAAGATGGTATGTTATGTCTTCCAAGATCCTCACAATGCCCCCTTTATAATGCTTATCATTTCCTCCTTGCCCAATGCTCCAGTCATCCTCTAGGTTGAGGACTGTGTGGAAGGATTTTTTGTTTTCCATCAGAGTGAAGGTAATTTGGTTAAAAGCACCATTCAGACTTGTCCAGAGCCTCCACCACTCTTCATATTGTTTGCTTTTATTGGAGCAAATGAAAAAAGGAAAAATCTAGGAGTCTGTTAAATGTATAATAATGAGAATAAAACATTATATTATCCCAACATGTGACAGACAAATTCAGAAACTATGATGTACGTAGGCAATGTGATTTATCCATTGCTAAGGGATGACTTACTGTGGCAACATCAATGGTCTTGGAGGACATTATTCTGAGTGAAGTATACCAGTCAGAAAAAGACAGGGACTGTATTATTTCAACTACATATGAATCTAAATAGCTAAGCTCATAGAGATCTGAGAACACAATAGTGCTTACCAGAAAATGAGGGCATCTTGAGCAGAAGACAGGGGAGCCACCATGTACAAATTCATATATACAAAGAATAGTATCTATAGTTCTACTGTACATTTGGGAAATGATAGGATTTTGAGTGTTATTTTGAGAAAGAAATGACATATAAAATAACAGACATGTTCATCAATCCAATTATTCATCATTTAACTATACATGAATTGTGACATGATATTGTATCCTATAGATATGTCAGCTGTTATCATTCAAATCTAAAGTATGTATTAAAAAGAAAGTATTTTATGGTAGTTAAGATCGACTCTTCTCTTGTTTTGACAGTTGTTTATTTCAATAACAACTCTAAAAGGCAGATATTTGTATTCCTAGGCACAATATCAATACATACTCTGAGTTATTCTTGTATGAGTTTTAAATCAGGTCTCACTATGTATGTAGGATGGCCTAGAGCTCACAGTTTTTCTACGTTAGCCTCTTGAGTAGCTAGTATTAAGGATGTTCACAATTTGGCCAGGCTTACTTTGAAGTTTTTTTTTAAGATTTATTTATTTATTATGTACACAGAAGAGGGTGCCAGATCTCATTACAGATGGTTGTGAGCCACCATGTGGGTGCTGGGAATTGAACTCAGGACCTCTGGAAGAGCAGTCGGTGCTTTTAACCTCTGAGCCATCTCTCCAGCCCCTTACTTTGAGTTTTTATTCCTGTGGTTTTTTTCTTCCTTTCTACAAGACCTTTGCAATATTATTATCTTCTCCTGAGATATGTTAACCACCACTTGTTCTTATATATGATGTAATTTATTAATATTTTAAGGTATCTGCTCTATCCTATTCCATACAAATGCTTCTACTGTTTAACTAGTAAAACATATTCTCAGACATCTCTGAAAAATGTTGACCCTAGAAATGCACTTCAGAAAAGATAGGGTAATGGTCCTGGACCAACAACAAAGGAGTCCAAATCCTGGATTGTTTGTAAAGTGATCAATATTCATATTCCACACTCATTAATATTCATATGATGACACCAATCCAAGAATTGTTTATTAGTTTTCAGTTATTACACTGAAATTATAAATAAATTCAGGAAGAGTTTCAGAATCATAGCAAAAAAAGAAACCTTCCTAAGATCAGAAAAGTCAAAGATACAGCCTCCTGACATTGATGTCTGGGTAACAGAAATCTACTCACACATACTGTGTGTACCCCATATGTTACAGTACACAATATATGTGTACCAGATGGCTTATAGACTGTCTAGAGAGGAGAACAGGTACAGATGTAATAACTGAGTTAAATCCTCATTGTATGTAACATAATGATTAATAATCTCCCTTAAAGTTCAAACACATCTTGGAGAAGAATCATCAGAGAGAACAGTGCAAGCACATACATGTGAACACAACCTCTTCAAAAAAGCACACTGGGTAGGAATTGGATGAAGGAGATTTTGAACAGAGGGAGTTTTTCACTGTGATCTTGTCCATACTTTTATTATAATTTGTACAAATATGCAAATATAATTTACACTAAGTTTAACATTCATCCGAAAGAAAACCAAATATATACATGCATAACTAGCCTAGGAGTTAAAAAGAAATGTTCCAAAGATTAGACTGTCAGAACATTGCTCAACTCATGTTATTAGAAACAAAAATAAGATCAAAGTAAAGTATGTATGAAGAAAAAGTTCACAACATAAATAAAAGATTAATGATTGATCACCTGTTATTCATGTCAAGAACTGAATTTAAGGTATCTCAAGCACATTCCTCCTTACATGGGGTCTTAATCTCAAAGGCAAAAATGATCCTAATTCTAACAACATAAATCAGTTTGCCTGCTACTGAGTTTTATACAAATGAAAGCATATATTGTTTCTTTCATTCATGATTACATTGATTAATCTCAAACTATATATTCAGTTAGTTTGATATGGATGAATATTGCTATCATACCTACCTTTAGACAGTATAAGTATTCCATGATTCACGTCTCTTAAAAGTTTTCTTAGTGAGCAGGTGTATGAATTACAAATGAATATAGAGCTAGGAAATTTGAGTTTAGAAACAGATAACATAGGACATAAGAATAAACTTCAAGTGATTTTTGTGAACACAAAGTTGAGATGAGGAAATAAGCACAAATATTGCTGAAGATAGGCAATATATTGTTAGTTATCAATATTTTTGAAGCAGTCAACTGTAAGCCTAGTGATTCAAACACTACTGTGATGTTTGTAAGAATGTAACTGAGGAGAGAGATACTTGTCCACTTGTCCACGAAGATCAAAATCAGTGAACTCAATGAGAGCTCAACGGAAGAAATTTTGAACTCATAATAGGTTTTCTACTTACATTAACATGATTGCTGTTGTTCAAAACAGAAGAATCTGAGTCGCATGTATGCACTTATTACAGCCAGACACAGGCTTTAAAGTCTGTTTGTTTTTTGTTTTTGAACTGAAAGCAGGCTTCTAAGACATATCCATTAAATTTCGTGAGAAGACTTTTCTTTCCCTTTAAACAAGAACCTAATCACACTCTCCCTTATCTGCTTGGTTTTCACTCCATACACAATAGGGTTCATGGTGGGAGGCATGAGAAGATAGAGATTAGCCATAATGATGTGTATATGGGGAGGGATGGTATGTCTCCCAAAGCGGTGTGTAAAGAAGGTGAAGAAGGCTGGGACGTAGGTAATGACAATGGCACAGATGTGAGCAGTGCAGGTGCTGAAGGCCTTCTGTCGAGCATCTGCTGATGACAGACTCACAACTGCCCGTAGGATCATGGTGTAGGAGACGGTGATGCATAGGATGTCAAAGCCTCCAATCAGGAGGGCAACCATTAGCCCGTAGACGGCATTGATCTGAACATTGCCACAGGATATTTTAGCGACAGACATGTGGTCACAGTAGGTGTGGGGGATGACATTACCCTTGCAGTATGGCAGGCGCTTGGTGAGGAATGTGAAGGGGATGACAAGAATCACACCCCTAAGGAAAGTGAGCATCCCTGCCTTGGCAATGACCACATTAGTGAGGATAGTGGCATAGCGCAGCGGGTAACAGATGGCCACATATCGGTCTAGGGCCATGAGCATCAGCACCCCGGACTCCATCCCTGTAAAAGTGTGCACAAAGAACATCTGGGCCAGGCAGGCCTTAAAGTCAATCTCCTTGAGATTGAACCACAATATGCAGAGAGTGTTGGGAAGAGTGCTGGTGCACATGAGCACATCTGTGAAGGAAAGAAGGGCTAGGAAGATGTACATAGGTCTGTGTAAGACCTCTTCAGAGTAGATAAGATATATGAGTCCAAAGTTCCCTGTAAGAGCGATGCTGTACATGGTAAACAGTGGGAAGGAGATCCACAAATGTGCCTCTTCCAGACCAGGGATGCCATTGAGGAAAAATGAAGCTGGAGTCAGGCTGCTGGCATTTAGAAGTGACATAATGAGTGTTGGAAGTTCATGGTAGAGCAGTCCAGAATTCCAGAATTGTCTCTGCATAGAAAAATACCCCTAAAGATCACAGACTATGTGATAAACATAATTTTCTTCCCCATAATGGCTAATTTGTCTTTCTTATGGGACCATCTCCATCTGACTATATGTGCCCTCCACAATTTTTTTTTTGCATGTGGTACATACAGTTTGTGTCCATTCTTTTAATGTTAGGTGTTCAGAAGGTAATGTCTGGTCCCTGTGTCTGAGTTGTGTCATCCATTCCACAGACTACAGATGGCCTCTATTGGCACAGGTAGGCTGACAAACCATTTGTTGTGTTCCAGACATTACTCATCTACCTCATGATGCCTGTTCTGCATTGAAATATCAGCAATCATCAGTAGTTTTTATATATCTCACTTTCAAAAGTTTTACTTTAGAGTCATCCTGGCAATGATTTCAACTATGTTTTAGCTTAAACTATTCCATTATGACTCATAGAAAAATTAAATTACCTAGGATATAAATCATCTATGTGTACCAACATATTTTTAAATAAAAAACACAGAACTCTCTCAAAAGTAAAACTGGAATACTGTAGATAATAAATTCCTTCCTAACCCTACCAGATGACCCTCTACTTGATAAACAATAAAATAAACAGATGATAATGAGTCACTAGAAATAAAACTTCAAAAGCCAATGTTTTCCTTACATTACTTTCTAGTCTAATGGATTCTAAAGTCAATTGGTTGAGAATGAAGATGATTCTTATCATAAACCAAAACAACTGACATTCACATAACAATATAGTGTTTTATTTTCTATCTGTATCACAATCTCACAGAACCATAGATTCAAAATTTTCTCAGGTCGTGTAATCAAGCTATGCTTTTGTATGTAAAGTAGATAATATAACTTTATACCCTGTGGCAAAACAGCCTAGATATTAGGGCCAGAGTTCACAAAATAATTATATATAGCAAGAGAGGGGAACACTGAATGTAATACCATGTGTTGATGGAATCAAATGAAGTTATGGATGTATGCAGGTAGGAAACACAGATCTGGAGAAGTGGCCACATTGACCTAAATGTGTGGGTTGAAAGCGGTAACAGAGAAACAAATGTAATCATGGGAATGGTTATAGTTCCATGGAAGAAGACAGTGGAGGAAAGATAATAGACTCTTTAATTCAAAATTATCAATTTAAAATTTATAGTATCTTCTGATAGTTTGGGAAAGACCCACATGACATCCCAATAGATGACTGTACTGTAGGTAAATTAAAGGTTTGTGAAATTTATTCTCCTTTCCTCATATCCTTTATTAATTTTATATAGTTTTTTTAGAACAACAAAGACCGGGGAGATGAGTTCTAGGGGGCACTTTGAGTTGAGAAATAATAAATATATCGTAACTATGGAATAGAAGCATTTCTCTGAAAAGAAACACAATATAAAAATAGACATTTGTGGAATAGAACTATATCATTCTTTTCTTTCTTTACTTGCACAAGATAAATATTTTTCTCTCATAACTGCTGTGATTATGTGTGGTTTGGCCAAGAGCTTCTTTTGTTAAAACACCCCCTGTTGGAGTTATATTTTAGAAGTCAAAAGCCAAATGCTTAATTCAAAAGGAAAACTGAGCATATTGTATGGGGATGTAGCCTTCTAAGAGGGTCCACTGAGCCTTTTTCAAATGTTAGGAGATAAGACTATCTGAAACTCATCCTCCTTCCTAAGCTGTATTCATTTCTTTCACAATAAGAATATACCACCAATGTAGAAATTTGATACTTACCCTAAAAATTAGTGATGTTTCTCAAGAAACCAAATATTCAAGGGAGAATCTCATTCACATCTTTAGCATTCAGGAAAATAAAACTTATACTGAGACCTTGAGAGGCAAGCAGCAGAAGGAACATGGTATTCTCTTATTCTTTCTCCTCCCTCTCTTCCCTTTCCCCCCTCCATGCCTGAGAATTTGTACATGTGTTCATGAGTATACATGGAGGCATGAGAGAGAGGGGGAGAGAATGAGAGAGAGAGAGAGAGAGAGAGAGAGAGAGAGAGAGAGAGAGAGAGAGAGAGAGAGAGAGAGAGAGAGGCTTTGAAGCTCAATTGGTTCTTTCTCTTTTTACAGTAACCTCTAAGGAAAAGTAATTTTCCATATGTATGGGTGTGTATGGCCTAAAACAGCTATATCTGGATTCTAAGGATACTAGCTGAGCCACTGGGAATTGTCTGATAAACAATTTTTATCTTGCATCATAGTCTAGACTCCTGAGGGTGTAATCTTTCCTAAGTACAGCAGGGACTAGAACTTTATATGCTCTTTTAAAATTTTAGTGTATCACATGCAAAACTGATTATATATATATTTGTTTTTTAGGGACAGGGTTTCTCTGTGTATCCCTGGCTATCCTGGAATTTGCTTTATAGACCAGATAGACCTCAAACTCAGAGATCCACTTGCCTCTGCTTCCCGGGTGCTGGGCTTAAAAGTGTGCACCACCAGAGCCTGGCTTGATATTAAAATATTTTAAAAATCAAACAGCTGAGTGTTACATATGATATACTTAGTGTCCTTGACAATTTTTCTTATTTATCATAAATTTCTGTAGATTATTTGGGATTATCTGGAGGTACATCATCATGGTGTCTGTGAAAAAGGAGAATGTTTCTTTCCTATTTTGATGCCTTTTTCTTACCTCTGTGTAATGCTAGCATCTCTCTGTTGTGGGGTATTTGCCAGAAGTAGTGATAACAGACATCTTTGTTTGTTATTGGTGATGGGGTGTGAAGGCTTGAAGGAGATATGTCCCCTAGTCTCAGGTCTTTGAATACTTTGTCCCCAAGCAGTAGCACTGTTTGGAGAGGCTTAGGTGGTAGAGCCTTGCTGGAGGAAGTATGCCAAAGGGAGCAGACTTTGAGGTTAAAGGCCTTGGCCACTTCTAATCTGTTCTCTCTGCTTTGTGCTTGTGAATAAGGATGTGAGCTCTCAGCTTCCCATTCTTGCTTTCAAACCTGCTGCTTGCTTCTTCTACGCCTCCCTACCATTCCTCTGGAACCATAAGCCCAAATAAACTCCTCCTTCTATAAATTGCCTCTAGTGATGGTATTTTAACACAGCAACAGAAAAATAAACAATACATCTAAGTTTAACGAAGTCTTTTGGAGGTACAGAAAACTAGTTCTAATGGTCATATGAAGAGTTGGACTTCCAATGTAGAAGCATAAGCCAGATAAAATAAAGCTACAATCATTTAAAACCTATCTTGAATGCTGAAGGAATAGTCCTTGGCTAAATGCTTGCAGGCACACATATCAGTTTGCAATGTGTTTATATGTTTATAAAACTCACATGTTTTCAAGTACACCTTTGTACACACCAGTTTTTAGTGTCCTGGCTCTACATAACTTTAGTTAAAATGTCAAAAAGTTGTGTTTATCCTTTCTCTCTCTCTATTTCTGGCCTCTGTATGTCTCCCAGCTTGTCTCTGTGTGGCTGTGTGTGTGTATCTGTGCTGCATTCCTGTGAGAATAGGGCACCTGGAGTTTTACAGTAGCATGTGGAAGCTCTTAGAAGGTGTTGGTTGGTTTCTTCTTTAATTTTTTTGTGACTTATGTGTTTGAGAAAGTGACTCACACTGGACTGGAAGCTCAACAGTTTGGCTTTCCTGGCTGCCTAGCACACTCTATTTACCTCCTTATCTCTGCACTACTACCCAGGGTGAAGTCTGTCAGAGTGATATTGTCTTAGTTAGGTTTCTATTGCTGTGAAGAGACACCATGATCATGGCAACTCTTATAAAGAAAATATTTAATTTGGGGTGGCTTTCTTACAGTTTCAGAGGTTCAGTCCATTATTATAGTTTGGAGCATGGCAGGGTGCATGAAGACATAGTACTGGAGAGGTACCTGAGAGTCCTACATGTTGCTGGGAACAGGAAGTTGACTGTGGTATCCTGAGCATAGGAAACTTCAAAGCCTGTGACACACCTCCTCCAAAAGGCCATACCCATGCCAACAAAGTCACACCTCCTAACAGTGCCACTCCCTGTGTGATTATGGGGGCCAATCACATTTAAACTAAGACAGATGTCTATATCTTTATGTGGGTGGTGGGTCAAAAAGCAACAACAACCCACACCTCTCTGCTTGGGCATCTTCTGCTTGACCCTCCTTTCTGGTACAGTAACCTCAATTCCCTCTCGTATGCTATATGCTATGTTCTTCTCCTGGGATCTCATCCTGAGTTCATTTCCTTTTCTAGATCAGCAGTTCTTTTGTCCCCACCAACTTTTTCTGTTTCATGCTCCTTTCTTCTCTTCACTCGCTAATGTAAAAATTCTTTTCTGAGCTTACTCGTTATGGTTTTTGTGTCCCTGACCCACTGGTCCAGCCTGTGTATCTGTTATTTCCAGTCAGAGGAGTCCCATGTTTGCACCAGTTAGATAGCTAGAGAGGAACTCTGATGGACACCCTCAGCCTGCTTCTAAAATGCCTAAAGGAAACTCCTTAAAAATCCCAGGAGTTGAGGCCAGCCTGTAGGTTCAGGCCACCAATATCATCTCTATGGTAGCACAGGTCAGGATGTCAGGAGTTTAACAAAAGCATCAAGAGGAAGCTCAAGGGCAATATGGTCCACAAGGGACCTTGACTCAAACAAAACAAAACAAAACAAAACAAAAAAACCCAAAACAAAAAACAAAAAAAAACCCAAACAAACAAAAAACCCACAAAAAAACCAAAACCACAAAATACAATTTGCTTGGTATGGTCTATCTAAACCTTAATCTTATTCATTTTGAGCCAAAGGCAAGAGGATTGCTGAGGGCACCATACCAGTCTACACTAAATGTGAATTTGGGTAATCCTAGCCTAGGACTTGAGACCCCATTTTATGATAAACACAAATCACCTCAGTATTCTTTTTTGATAATTTTAAACACAAGTATTGAACTTAAATAATTTCTAGCCTTTCTTCAAAGGTTCCTACTCCTATGTTGCTCTCCTCATATTGTCTAATTCATGACCTCATAATTTTTCTAGAAGTCTCTTTCTTTTTTGAAACCATGATTTCAAAGCTATTCTAGGTTGTCAACTTGATTACATCTGGAATTAAGAAAAAATGGAGTGCACACCTGTGAGGGATTTTTGCTTCATTTTAAGTAGGACAAGTACTTTCTAATCCAGATTTCTGAGGTAGAAAAGCAAACCTTTAATCCAGATATTTTGAGCTGGGAAAATAAACCTCTAATTTGAGCCATGCCTTCTGCTGGAAGCCAGCATTAAGGACTTGGAAGAAAGAAGTTTCTGCTTCTCACCTCACTTATCAAGTCAATTTCTTTACTGACATTAGAGACAGATTCTTCAGGATTCTGGTCTGTACTGGAGACCAGCAGAGACATCCAGCTTTGGGGACTGAACAACTACTGGATTCTTGGACTTTCTATTCATAGCCAGCCATTGTTGGATTACATAAACCATGGTCTGTAAGGCATTCTAATAAATTACCCCTCTGTCTCTCTCTTTCTCTTTCTCTTTCTCTCTCTCTTCGTTCTGAAAGATCTGTTACTCTAGAGAACACTAAATAATATAACTACCTCCCATTTTCTATTGAATACATGAAAATTTCCAGTTGAAAACCCACTGTGTGTCATGTCTCACATTTATCCATGGAACCAACCACCATTAAAAAAGAAACAGAATCTCTATCTCTTTCCCTTCTTCCCCCCCTTTCCCCCTTTTTTCTACCTTTATATCCTCCTCCCACTCCCCTGCCCTTCCCACATCTCTTTATTTCCCTCTCTGTGCCCCTTCCACTCCGATTCCTCACCAGCTTCCTCCCTCTGCATCCCCTCCCCCTTCATGTCTATGTCCATCTCAACTTGCTCCTCTCCATCTCACTTCTCCTCCCTCCTCAGCTTTGCCTACCTACTCCCCCACACCCTCACCCTCAAGCTCATTCTTCCTCTCCTTCCACTGTCATAAACAGGGTCTCTCTCGATATCCCTGGCTAGCCTGGAGCTCTTTATGTAGCCCAGACTGGCCTGCAACACACAAAAATCCTCCTGCCTCTGCTTCCTGAGTGTGTATTGGGAAAGACAGTAGACTTAAGTTATTTATTTTTATTTTATGTGCATTGGTGTTTTGCCTGAATGTATGTCTGTGTGAGGATTTCAGATCCCCTGGAACTGGAGCCACAGACAGTTGTGAGCTGCCATATGGGTGCTGGGAATTGAACCCAGATCCTTTGGAAGAACAGCCAATGCTCTTAACAACTGAGCCATCTTTCCAGCCCCAACAGTAGACTTAAATTGTGGAAGAAATGGGCAAATATTCTCCTTATATTTGACTACAATATCAACAGGATAACTGTGGTATATCATGAATGCATATCATGAAAAATGTATATGTTCATCACTATACATGTACATTTAAATTACAAAATGTTACCAAATAAAACCTGTGGGTCAAATGGTCATGAGTGTAGAAGATCAGATCCAGGATGATTAACTAAGTAGAAGGGGTGACACTAATTACGTACCTGTTTTAGTCAGGGTTCTCTAGAGTGACAGAACTTATAAGATGAATGTCTCCCTATATGTAAAAGGGGATTGATTAGAATGACTTACAGGCGAATCCAACTAATGGTTAATCTAAGAATGGCTGGCTATAGACAGAAAGTCCAAAGATCCAGTAGTTGCTCAGCCAGAAAACTGAATGCCTTAGCTGGTCTTCAACCTATGCTAGAATCTCTAAACAGTAGGCTCTAATGCCAGTGAGTAAAGGAATTGCTATCAAGGTAAGAGCAATAGGCAAAGAGAAAAGCTGCCTTGTTCCCAGTCCTTAGCTAGGCTTCCAGCAGAAGCTGTTGTCCAGATTAGGTCTGGATTAAAGATCAGGATTTAAGATGTGTCTTCCTACCTCAAAGATTCCTATTAGAGTCACACTCGACTTCTCAATGGAGACCCTAAAATCCAGAAGAGCCTGGAATGATGTCTTGAAGACTGTAAGAAATCACAGATGTCAGCTCATACTACTAAACCCAGAAAAACTGTCAATCACCATAGATGGAGAAGGCAAGACATTTTATGACAAATCAAATTTAAACAATATTTATCCACAAACCCAGCCCTACAGAAGGTACTAGAAGGAAAACTCCAACCTCAGGAAGCTAACAACACCCACAAAAACACAGGCAATAGAAAATCTCACACCAGCAAACTCAAAGAAGGAACACACACACACACACAAACACTACCACCACCATCACCAAAATGACAGGAATTAACAATCATTGGTCATTAATATCCCTCAATATCAATGGACTCAGGCTGGGGGAGCCATGTGACTTCTTCAGGGGACAAAGCCTGAAAATAGCACCAACAAATTCTTCCTGTGGCAAGGCCCTGGAGAATCTGACCCATTTTGGCAAGGCTGATGGATAGTTCACTTCATAATTCTGGGCATGACCCCAGGAGCGTATATACTACCTGTTCTCCTTGCTTTCTTTATACAAACCATATTGCTGGCTGCCTCTAGTTTCACTTTCTCAGAAGTATGGCCAAAATAGTTATTATGAAAGGAAAGCTTCCTCCTGATGACTCTCCTCTGAGTAAGCCAGAGGAAATGTTATTAAAACAGTGGACCTGATTCAGCCCCTAAAGCCTTTGTTGTTTCAAGTGTGACCGTGGACAGGATTCTTAAGAATAAGATATTGCCTTTCCAATGCACCTTGTAACTAGCCTGAAAGAGTCACAGTAGTTCATGATAATATTACAAATTTGCATAACTGTTCTGGAAAGAATGATTTTAACCACCAGAGTCTAGGAGAATTGCAAATAAATTGATGATATCAAGAATTAATGGCAACAGTCTGGGAACAGAGAATGAAGCATAATCATAGAAATCCACAATGCCCTTGTTTCTAATAGCTGTGCCAACACTGTAGGAAGTTGAGAGGAAGAGGACATGAGAACAAAAAATAAGCAGTGCCAACTCTTAAGAGTAAGCTTTTAAGTTATATAGTCTAGAGGAGGATATGAAAAATCTGGTATATCACCCATGGGAGATAGAATAGTACAGCATGAAGAATAGATTGGTTCAGTCTTGGCTGATATTGTGAGAACTTAGATTTGACTGGAGGTAACCATTAACCACTAGAGGCAAAACTCTCACTTTGCATGATGCTGTAACCACAAATGCTGCCAACTGGGCACACTGTTTTACCTGTGGGTATGCTTAGTTAGAAAACTTCCTTTGTTGCTTGCAATACTGCTTATGCTTCTAATATTAGAGCTATTAATCAAGAAGGTAATGGATATTGGTGGGAAAGTTGGGGGATGAAACGGAAATTAGGTAAAAGAGCACACTAGCAATTATTGTAATCATTATTAGAAACAAACTTGATTGTAAAACTGTTCATGCAAACTATTGAAACTGTATAAATAAAAATGGCCCAGGCTGCCTGGGACCACTTGTTTGAAACAGATAGTCATAGTTTGTTTGTTTGTTTCTTTCTTTCTTTTTAAATAAGAAAAATGTTTCATTCATTTTACACACCAATCAAAGATCTCCCTCTTCCCTCCTCCCGACCCCCCAGCCTCCTCTCCCAACCCATCCCCCACTCGCTCCCACAAGAAGGCAAGGCCTCTCATGTGGAGGCACATTCAGTAGAGGCAAGTCCAAGCCCTTCCCCCTGCCTCAAGGCTGCACGAGGTGTCCCATCATAGGTAGTGAGCTCCATAAAGCCTGCTCATACACCAGAGATGGATTCTGATCCTACTGCCAGGGGGCCTCCCAAGCAGATCAAGCTACACAACTGTCTCACCATGCAAAGGGCCTAGTCCAGTCCCCTGTAGGCTCCACAGCCATTGATCCAGCTTTCATGAATTCCCTCTAGTTTGGTTTGGTCATCCTGCATGTTTCCCCATCATGATCCTGATGCACTTGCTCATAGAATCCCTCTTCTCTCTTTTTGACTGGACTCCTGGAGCTCTGTCTAGTGATTGGCTGTGGATCTCTGCATCTGCTTCCATCAGTCATTCGAGAAAAGTTCTGTGTCTGTGATGACAGTTAGGGTATTCACCAATCTGATGTCTGGAGCAAGCGAGTTCAGTTCAGGCACCCTCTCCACTATTGCTAGTAGCCCAGGCTGGGGTCATCCTTGAGGATTCCTGGCAACTTCCCTAGCACTGGGTTTTACTCTATCCACATGATGTCTCTCTCTATCATGGTATCTCTTTCATTGCATTCCTCCTCCCTCCCTGTTCCAGCTCAACCATCTCATTCCCTTATGCTGTCATCCCCCATTCCCTACCCTCCATTGACCACCTCTCATCCTCCCTAGTTTATTCATGGAGATCTCATCTATTTCCCCTTCCCAGGGCAGTCCATGTGTCCCTCTTTGGGTCTTCCCTGTTAGCTTCTCTGGAGTTGTGGGTTGTTGCCTGATTACCCTTGCTTTATACCTAGTATCCACTTATGAGTAGATGCATACCATGTTTGTCCTTCTGAGTCTGGGTTACCTCACTCAGGATGATATTTTCTAGTTTCATCCATTTGCCTGCAAATTTCATGATGTCATTGTTTTTTTTTTTCTGCTGTGTAGTACTCCATTGTGTATATGTACCACATTTTCTTAATTCATTCTTAAGTTGAGGGGTATCTAGCTTTTTTCCAGGTTCTGGCTATAACGAATAATGCTGCTATGAAATAGTTGAGCATGTGTCCTTGTAGTATGATTGAGTATTCCTTGGGTATATGCCCAAAAGTGGTATAGCTGGGTCTTGAGGTTGATTGATTGCCAATTTTCTCAGAAACCGCCATACTGATTTCTGAAGTGACTATACCAGTTTGCACTCCCACCAACAGTGGAGGAGTGTTCCCCTTGCTCCACATCCTCTCCAACATAAGCTGTCTGCAGAACTGTTGATCTTAGCCATTCTGACAGGTGTAAGATGATATCTCAGAGTCATTTAGATTTGCATCTCCCTGATAATCAAGGATGCTGAGCAATTCCTTAAATGTCTTTCTGCCATTTGAAATTCTTTCTTTGAGAATTCTCTGTTTAGCTCTATAGCCCATTTTTTAATTTGGGTTGTTTGTTATTTTGATATCTAGTTTCTTGAGTTCTTTATATACTGTGGAGATCAGCCCTTTGTCAGATGTGGGGTTGGTGAAGATCTTTTCCCATTCTGTAGGCTGTCTTTTTGTCTTATTGACCGTGTCTTTTGCCCTTCAAAAGCTTCTCAGTTTCAAGAGGTCCCATTTAGTAATTGTTGTGCTCAGTGTCTGTGCTACTGGTGTTATATTTAGGAAGTGGTCTCCTGTGCCAATGTGTTCAAGACTATTTCCTACTTTCTTTTCTATCAGGTTCAGTGTAACTAGTTTTATATTGAGGTCTTTGATGCACTTGGACTTGAGTTTTGTGCCTGGCAATAGATGTGGATCTATTTGCAATCTTCTACATGTTAACATCCAGTTATGCCACCACCATTTGTTGAAGATGCTTTCTTTTTTCCATTGTACAGTTTTGGCTTCTCTGTCAAAAATCAGGTGTTCATAGGTGTGTGGGTTAGTGTCAGGGTCTTCAATTCAATTCCATTGGTCCACATGTCAGTTTTTATGCCAATACCAAGCTGTTTTTGTTACTATAGCTCTATAGTAGCACTTGATGTCAGGGATGGCAATGCCTCCAGAGGTGGTTTTGTTGTACAGGTTTCTTTTAGCTGTCCTGGGTTTTTGTTTTTCCAAATGAAGTTAAGTATTGTTCTTTCCAGGTCTGTGAAAAATTGTGTTGGGGATTGCATTGAATCTGTAGATTGCTTTTGGTAAGATTGCCATTTTTTCTATGTTAATCTTTCCTATCCATGAGCATGGGAGATCTTTCCATTTTCTGAGATCTTCCTCAATTTCTTTCTTTAGAGACTTAAAGTTCTCATCATATAGGTCTTTCACTTGCTTAGTTAGAGTTACCCCAAGGTATTTTATATTATTTGTGGCTATTGTAAAGGGTGATGTTTCTCTGATTTCTTTCTCAGCCCGTTTATCATTTGTATGTAGAAGGGCTACTGATTTTTTTTTTGAGTTAATCTTGTATCCTGCCACATTACTGAAGATGTTTATCAGCTGTTGGAGTTCCCTGGTAGAATTTTTTGGGCCTCTCATGTATACTATCATATCATCTGCAAATAGTGAAAGTTCGACTTCTTCCTTTCCAATTTGTATCCCCTTGATCTCCTTTTGCTGTCTTATTGCTCTAGCTAGAACCTCAAGTACTATATTGAATAAATGTGGGGAGAGCGGACAGCCCTGTCTTGTTCCTGACTTTAGTGGAATCTCTTTGAGTTTCTCTGCATTTAATTTGATGTTGGCTGTTGGCTTGTTGTAAATTGCCTTTATTATGTTTAGGTTTGTTCCCTGTATTCCTGATCTCTCCAAGACCTTTATCATGACGGAGTGTTGGATTTTTGTCAAAGGCCTTTTCAGCATCTAATGAAACAATCATGTAGTTTTTTTCTTTCAGTTTTGTAGCTAGAGTTTTCCTGCCTGGCCCACAGTCAGGACAAATCTCTGTCACCCCCCAGTCCCACAGCTGCTCAGACCCAACCAAGTAAACACAGAGACTTATATTGCTTACAAACTGTATGGCTGTGGCAGGCTTTTTGCTAACTGTTCTTATAGCTTAAATTAATCCATTTCTATAAATCTATATCTTGCCACATGGCTTGTGGCTTACCAGCATCTTCACATGCTGCTTTCATGGTGGCAGCTGGCAGGGTCTCCTCCCACCTTCCTGTTCTCTCAATTCTCCTCTCTGTTAGTCCCACCTATACTTCCTGTCTGGCCACTGGCCAATCAGTGTTTTATTTATTGACCAATCAGAGCATTTGACATACAGACCATCCCACAGTACAGTTTGTTTATATGGTGTATTACATTGACAGACTTTTGTATGTTGAACCATCCTTGCATTTCTGGGATAAAGCCTACTTGATCATGGTGGATAATGTTTTTTGGTGTGTTCTTGGAGTCTGTTTGCCAATATTTTATTGAATATTTTTGCATCAATGTTCATGAGGGAGATAGGTCTATAATTCTCTTTCTTTGTTGCATCTCTGTGTAGCTTGAGAATCAGAGTAACTGTAGCCTCATAAAAGGAGTTTGGTAACATTCCTTCTATTTCTATTGTGTGGAACAATTTGAAGAGTATTGGTATTAACTCTTCTTTGAAATTCTGGTAGAATTCTGTGTTGAAACCATCTGGTCCTGGACTTTTTTTTCTTTTTTTTTGGTTGGGAGACTTTTAATGGCTTTCTATTTCCTTAGGTGTTGTTGGTCTATTTAAATTGTTTATCTGGTCTTGATTCAACTTTGGTATGTGGTACCTATCCAGAAAATTGTCCATTTCTTTTAGATTTTCCAATTTTGTGGAGTACAAGTTTTTGAAGTATGACCTGATGATTTTCTGGATTTCCTCATTGTCAGTTGTTATATCTCCCTTTTCATTTCTGATTTTGTTAATTTGGATGCTCTCTCTTTCTGCTTTTTGATTAGTCTGGATAAGGGCTTCTCTATCTTCTTGATTTTCTCAAAGAACCAACTCTTTGTTTCATTGATTCTTTGTATTGTTCTCTTTGTTTCTATTTTATTGATTTCAGCTCTCAATTTGATTATTTCATGGTGTCTATTCCTCCTAAGTGAGTTGCTTCTTCTTGTTCTAGAGCTTTCAGATGTGCTGTTAAGCCACTAGTGTGAGATTTCTCCAACTTCTTTATGTGTGCATTTAGTGCTATGAATTTTCCTCTTAGCACTGTTTCCATAGTGTCCCATAAGTTTGGGTATGTAGTACATTCATTTTCATTGAACTCTAGGAAGTCTTTAATTTCTTTCTTTATTTCTTCCTTGACCCATTGGTGATTCAATTGAGGATTATTCAGTTTCCATGAGATTGTAGGCTTTCTGTAATTTTTGTTGTTGTTGAAATCTAACTTTAAGCCATGGTGGGCTGATAGAATACAGGAGGTTATTCCAATTTTTTGTATCTGTTGAGATTTGCTTTGTGACTGAGTATGTGGTCGATTTTAGAGAAAGTTCCATGGGGTGCTGAAAAGAAGGTATATTTTTTTTGTTAGGGTGGAATGTTCTGTAGATATCTATTTAGTCCATTTGAGTCATAACATCAGTTAGTTCCCTTATTTCTCTGTTAAGTTTCAACCTAGCAGATCTGTCCAGTGGTAAGAGTGGGGTGTTGAAGTCTCCCACTATTAACGTATGAGGTTTGATGTGTGATTTAAACTTTAGTAATGTTTCTTTTACATATGTGGGTGCCCTTGTATTTGGGGCACGAATGTTCAGAATTAAAACTTCATCTTGGTAGATCTTTCCTGTGATGAGTATGTAATGTCCTTCTCAATCTCTCTTGATTTTAATTTGAAGTCTGTTTTGTTAGATATTAGGATAACTACACCAGCTTGCTTCTTAAGTCCATTTGATTGGAAAGACTTTTCCCTAGCCTTTTACTCTGAGGTAGTATCTGTCTTTGAAGTTGAGGTATGTTTCTTGTATGAAGGAGAAAGATGGGTCCTGCTTTTCTATCCATTCTGTTAGCCTGTGTCTTTCTATAGGTGAATTAAGTCCATTGATATTAAGGGATACTAATGACCAGTTATTGTTAATTCCTGTTATCTTTTGGTGGTAGTGTGTATGTGTTTCTGTTCTTTGGGATTTACTGCTGTGGGGTTATCTATTGCCTATGTTTTCATGGGTGTATCTGACCTTCTTTAGGTTGGATTTTTTCTTCTAGTGTTTTCTGCAGGGCTGGATTTGTGGATAGGTATTGTTTAAATCTGGTTTTGTCTTGGAATGTCTTGTTCACTCCATCTATGGTGATTGAAAATTTTGCTGGGTATATTAATCTAGGCTGGCATCCATGGTCTTTTAGTGTCTGCATTACATCTGTCCAGGACCTTCTGGCTTTCAAAGTCTCCATTGAGAAGTTGAGTGTTATTCTGATGGGTCTGCTTTTATAGTTCACTTGGCCTTTTTCCTTAACTGCTCTTAATATTCTTTCTTTATTCTGTATGTTTAGTGGTTTAATTATTATATGCAAGGGGACTTTTTTTGGGGATCTAGTCTATTTGGTATTCTATAAGCTTCTTGTATCTTCATAGGTATTTCCTTAAGTTGGGTAAGTTTTCTTCCATGATTTTGTTGAATGTATTTTCTGTGCCTTTGAGTTGCTGTTCTTCTTCTATCCCTATTATTCTTACGTTTGGCCTTTTCATGGTGTCCCAGATTTCCTGGACATTTAGTGTTATGACTTTTTTGGCTTTGGTGTTTTCTTTGACTGATGAATCTATTTCCTCTATTGTATCCTCTACACTAGAGATTCTGTCTTCCATCTCTTGTATTCTGTTGATTATGCTTTCATCTGTGTGTCCTGTTCATTTACTCACATTTTCTATTTCCAGCATTCCCTCTGTTTGTGTCTTCTTCATTGTTTCTATTTCAATTTTCAGATCTTGAACTGTTTCCTTCACATATTTAATTGCTTTTTCATAGCTTTCATTAAGGGATTTATTGATTTCTTCCAATTTTTGTTTGTCTTTTCCTCAATTTGTTTAAGAGAATATTTCATTTTTTCTTGACAGGCCTCTAGCATTTTCATGAAGCTATTGTTAAGGTCACTTTCTTCTGCTCCTTCTACATTGTAATGTTCATGTCTTACTGTTGGAGAAGGGCTAGGTTCTGGTGATGCCATATTGCTGTTTATATTGTTGTATATATTTTTGCATTGACGTCTGCCCATCTCTTCCTCTAATAGACGCAAGAGGTGCCTGTGTCTGAGTGAGCTGCTATTGGTCCACTCTGTGCTTGTTGTGTCTGTGTCTTAGGGGGCCCCTTTGGGTCCAATCTTAGCTCTTGGTCTAAATGGAGCTGGCAGATTCTGAATCTCAGGGAGATTCACTTGGCCCAATTCAAGCTAGCTGATTCTGTGACTCAGAGAGTCACTCTTGGTCTTATCAGGGCTCTTGGTCCTGTCAGAGCTGGTGGATTCTGTGTCTCAGGAAGCCTCTCTTGGTCCAGTGAGAGCTGGCAGATTCTGTGTCTCAGGGAACCACTCTTGGTCCAATGAGAGCTGGTAGATTTTTTTGTCTCAGGAAGTTACTGGGGTTGCAGACAGATGGGTGTTGGGGTAGGGCATGGGTCTTGTATATTTCAGGGTCCGATGGGGGTTTTGGTGGGAGAGCCTGGCCTCAGGGAGTTTTCCCTGCTGATCAGCAATTGGGGCAGAGTTGTGTGGGGGTTCCTGGGGATTGGCCGTGTCCCAGGACCTGGGTCCCAAAGGAAGGACTCTCTGGGAGGGAGGAGTCACTCACCTCTTGGTCCAATGGGAGCTGGCATATTCCTTGTCACAGGAAGTTACTGAGGTTGCAGGCAGATGGGTATTTGGATAGGGCTTGGGTATTGTAGATTGCAGGGTTCGATGGGGGGGTTGGTGGGAGAGCCTGGCAATGGGGAGTTTTCCCTGCTGGTCAGCAACTGGGGGACTGGCCCATAGTTTCTTTGCTGTACTGACTTCACACATCCATCCCAGGTCATTGGACCTGTTTGGAATTAGACTTCCAGCAGACTCAATTTGTCAAAAAAAAAAAAAAAAAAAAAAGACACAGGCTAATGGATTAGATATAAAAATAGGATCCAACATTTTGCTGTACACAAGAAACACACCTCAACATGAAAGTTAGACATTACCTCAGTGTAAAGGGTTGGAAAAAGATTTTCTAATCAAGGAGACTTAAGAAGCAAGCTAGTGTAGCTATCCTAAGTTCTAACAAAATACTTCCAATCAAAATTAATCAAAAGATAAGGAGAAGGGTGAAGAGGCCTAACTTAACATTAGGCAGCCATGACAGGCAGCAGAATAACAATACTGGGACTAGGCCTCACCCTTATAATAACCAGGAGAAATCACAAACTGTATCCTGCAGGGGACCAATCAGAAATGAGACAAGAAAGTACTAAATGCTCCAAGATATAAAGGATAGCTTACATTACTTGTGTATAGGTTGACAATTTCCTTGCAGCAATGCCAGTACCAATCCCTGTTTGACAAGACTTCTGTTGCCCTACTCCTGCTCAATCAGGAGTTTAACACACATCTGAATCTAGAACACCCCCATCCTTTATTCCTTAAAACCTTGCCATAACTGAGCTCAGGGCTCTCCCTGATCTAACTGCTATGCAACTCTAACTGCTATGTAACTCTAACCAAGCAAGTGAAACACCTATAGGACAAGAACTTCAAGTGTTTGAAGAAAGAAAATGAAGATACCAGAAGATGGAAAATCTTCCATGCTAATGGATTGGTAGGATTAACATAGTAAAATTGGCAATCTTACCAAAAGCAATCTACAGATTCAATGCAATCCCCATTAAAATATCAAAACAATTCCTCACAGATTTTAGAAGAATAATACTTAACTTCCTATGAAAAAGCAAAAAACCTAGGATAGCTAAAACAATCTTGTACAATAAAAGAACTCTCAGAGCTACCACCATCCATGATTTCAAGCTCTACTATAGAGCTATAGTAATAAAAATCACATGGTATTGGCAGAAAAACAAACAGGTGGATCAATAGAATCAAATCAAAGACCCAGATATAAATCCACACACCTATGGACACCTGATTTTTGACAGGGAAGTCAAAATATGCAATGGAAAATGAAAGCTTCTTCAACAAATGGTGCTGTTCTAACTAGATGTCAGCAGGTAGAAGAATGCAAATAGATCCACATTTATCACTCTGCACAAAACTCAAGTCCAAGTGGACCAAAGACCTCAACATAAATGCAGCTGAAGCTGAAGAAGAGAAAGTGAGAAATAATCTGGAAAGTATTGGTACAGGAGACAACTTCCAGAACAGAACACCAATACCCCAGGCACTAAGATCAACAGTTAATAAATGGGTGTAGCATGAATTCTAACTGGACTTATTAATAAAATACTGGAGTCAGATATAAGGGTGAAAGCTGAAAGATCAGAGAAGCAGAGCAATCAGCCACTAGAAAAACTTCAGACTAGAATCATCAGATTGAAAGGGGCCAAGCTTCTGTCTCCACTGTCCCTTATCACTTCCTTTCCCCACCCACGAATATCACTTCTTGTATCCACCTCCCTAGCACTGGGATTAAAGACATGAGCTTCCACCACCTGGCTCTGTTTCTCTTTTAGACTGGATCACTCTTGTGGAGCCCACGATGGCCTTGAACTCCTGATCTTCCTGCTTCCTTCTCCCAAGTGCTTGGATTAAAGGTTTGTGCCACCACTCCCTGGCTTCTATGGTTAACTAGTGGATAGATCCACCCTCTGATCTTCAGACAAGCTTTATTTGTTAAAGCAGAAACAAAATATCACCACAAATGGGACCTCACGAAATTGAAAAGATACTATAAGGTAAATGACACCATCGAGGGCAAAATGGCAGCCTACAGAATGGGAAAAGATCTTTACAACTCCACATCTGAAAGAGGGCTGATTTTCTAAATATGTAAACAACTTGAGAAACAACAAGATATCAATAAACCAAATAATCCAACCGGTTACTGAAGTTCTAGGACAGTGGTTCTCAACCTGTGGGTCATAACCCATTCAGGAGTAGAAAGGGTTGCATATCATCTATACTGCATATCAGATAATTACATTACAAATCATTAACAGAAACAAATTACAGTTATGAAATAGCAATGATAATAATTTTATGCTTGGTGTTCACCACAACACAAGTTGTATTAAAGGGAAGGTTGAGAACCACTGCTCTAGGACCACATGGAAATATTTTTAAATGGAAAATTCCATTTTAAACACCAAAACAATTATATTTCAGTTCCCAGAACACCCACAGTGAAGTGATTAACTATGGTGAAAAAGGAAAGGAAAGTAGATTGCCAACCAATGTGAATTTCTTTGAATGGCTGTGCTTGAACCAGAGACATCATCAGAGGCCATATCAGGAAACTTGTAGGCTTGACGTTTTCCTCACAGTGTATGTATCCACAGAAGGTGGCATTTCAGTCAAACTATCCCATAGACACGAAAGCTCTCTCACTGATCTCACACTTGTTTGAAAGTAGACCCTATTCTAGCGTGTCTTTTGAAACTCTATTTGAAAAATGAATCAAGTCTTATGATTAGTATTATTAATAAGATACAATTTGGGTATAATGTGTTGATGAATTTGTGATTTAGCATAGTGAACTATAGAGTAACATCTATGTTCTTGTAAAATTAGTAACCCAGATCTTTAGCGCTATATTAAAGTAGGTGAACTGGAATTTGTGTCCTGGGTATATCTTGCATTGAAGGACACTCCAGAAAACTTAGACAAATCCTGACTGGAAATAAAAATGGAAAGGGATTGTGGGGACATGACAGACGTAAAAGATTTAGCCAAAATGTGCAGGGTCTAAGATTGCACCATTGGTACACACATACTCATCTAGAGCCACAAAATCAATATGAAGGTACTGGATGAACAACTAAGGCAGGGAATTGATCTAACAGATAGCAAGGATAATACAATGAAACAATAAATAAGATGGTAGTGTGACTGTTGTTTACTCTGCTTAGGAACGGAAAAACGGGAATCTGGTTTCATTGCTTTAAAAGGGGAGGAAATCCATCCAGTGTGATTGTGGCAATATGATGGGATTAGATGGGTGATTTAATCACTTGCAAAGTAGTTACACAACAGAGGGCTGATGGCACTGTAAAAATTATTGTAATTAACTAGATATTTTGTTGAGGGTAACAATCCTACATTAATATGCTTGGTATAGTTGGACAAATGCTAGGTCCCCTCCTAGCTGATATACACTAAAGAAATGGACTGGTAGGATCAATGTCTTTTGTGTGTGTGTGTGTGTCTGTCAGTGAGGACAGCCTAAATGCAGACAATAGTCTCCTTGGGGATTAGATTACATCATTGATCATATGACCTTGACTGGACCACATAAAAGAGATTACGAAGCAATTTGGTCTCTGTCTGTACTATTTCAGCCAACCTACTGAAAGGAGTATCAAGGCCAGTATGGGGGTCTGGATTACACAGATCAGAGAATCTCCTCCATAAATGAGGGAGAGAAAGCTAGATCTCAGATGTGATTTCTTCATCAAATTTTGCTCGAAAAGCTTGGTTAGGAAGTAGGTGTTGCATATTTTCAGTCCCAGCACTCAAGAGGCAGAGGTAGACAGATTTGTGCATATCTGTGAGTTTGAGAACAGACTGATTTACAGAGTGAGTTCTAGGACAGACAAAGGCTACACAGAGAAGCCTTGTCTCAAAAAATAAGAAACAAAAACAAACAAGCAAACAAAGGGGAAAAAAGGGAGGGAGGGAGAGAGAGAGAGAGAGAGAGAGAGAGAGAGAGAGAGAGAGAGAGAGAGAGAGAAAGGTCCTTTCTGATGAACATGGGGTTGGGATGGACCAGCCTGATTCCATACTAGGGTAAAAAACCACATTGTTATAACATCAGAATAAGTTGTTTCTATTTCCTACAAATTTCAAGTTTGACTCAGGGGTACTCCACTCTGAATAGCTAAGATGTTAGTTATGTCAAGGAACCCTGAGAAGTTTTGCCAAGATGATCTTTCAAATATTCTAATCTGCTATCTGGTTCTGTAAAATTCTCCTGCAAAATCCTTGTTACAAATTTCCCATTTTACATATTTTCCCTATAAAAGGGGCCTGAAAAGTTAAGCCACACTGTACTCTGAAATCCTGCTTTGCAGCATAGTAAATATAAATGCATCGTAAATAAAGCTTGCTTGTTTGGCTTTAATTAGGTTGGTAGTTTTTGTGTTTGAACTACAGGGTCAAAAGTTCACTAATGAGATTTTGGTGTGAGAATGATGACTTTTCTCTTAAATCATGTTTGCTTTCTTTCTTTTATTTATTCTTCTCTCCTACAATACACCCCCCAACAGTAATTTCCCCTCCCTTCAGTCCTCCCAGTACCCTCTCCCACCCCCCAGAGTCCTGCCTAGGAAATTGGTGAACCAGCCTGACTCCATCTTAAGATCAGGAGCTGTCTTACAAGGTGAAAATGAGATCTTTTCAGTTTGCTGTAAAACTTAATTTTCTATTTCCTGGAAATTGACCTGATCATACCTTAAACCTTCTTGCAATTCAACTTGGTCCCCACCCGACTGTGCCTTGAACTACACCATCCCCACACCACCAAAACTTTTTGCCAAAGAGTCTCATACCACCATCTCCTTTTATATTTTATTTGCCAAGTTTCTATGTTGACAAATTTCTATCTGGAGACCCCAGATTTTGCCCTGTAAAAGGAGCTGAGAGTTAACTTGCTGATGATCTCCTGAGCCCCACATTGGGGCTAAAGGTGGGGTGGAGAGTTAGAACATCCCTTGGACATGTTTTGCTGTACACAGAAGAAAAGGCTGCTTCCTTCAATCCAAAACAATTCATGTTGGTGGGTTTTACTTTTCTTTGGTGGGATCAACAACATGAAGGAGACTGTATGGCAGGGCTACCATCCTGTCTTTATGTGATGTGGTTTTTAAATTTTGTTAAAAGGAAAACCCAAGCATAAGACACCTAGGGCAAAGGACCTGATTTCCGGGAAGTGGAAAACAGAGATCAGATTTCAGTGCTGCTTTGTATAAGCCACACCCTAAATAGCACTAGGCAGTCAGAGGCTTGCAGGGGATTGGCTGTCCCAGCGGGATTAGTGGGCGTGGCCCCGGGGCTGAAGTATAAAAGGCTCAGCCTTTTGGGCACAGTCCACACTTGTAGTGCTTCTTAGAAGGGAAAAGCATCCTTCTACTCGCTGAGAAGACTCCTGCAAGGTGTTCAGAGTTGGCGTCTGGAGACATGGAGGGAGCTCTGCGGTTCTCAGAAGGTGAATCTCACTGTAAGATCTTTATAGCATGCAGGTCCTCATTCAACACTGTAGACCCTGAAGTCTCTTTGTGTTTTTATCCTTCAGCAGGTTCAGTCGAATCAACTCCTGCCACCCCAGACCTGTATCAGGATGGAACTCAGGCAGCAGCCGAGCTGGCCGCCAAGAACAAGCAGAGTGTGAGTTGGGAGAGGCCCGAAGGTATGGGTGCAGGTCTCCTGAACACGGGCAACACCTGCTACCTCAATGCAGCGTTGCAGTGTCTGACACACACGCCACCTCTTGCCGACTACATGCTCTCCCAGGAGCACTCTCGGAGCTGTTGTCACCAGGAAGACTGTACCATGTGTGCCATGGAAACTCACGTGACCCAGAGTCTCCTCCACTCCGGGGATGTCATGCAGCCCTCAAAGAAGCTGACTGCCACCTTCCACAAGGACAAGCAGAAGATGCCCATGAGTTTCTGATGTTCACCTTGAACACCATGCACGAATCCTGCTTTTGAGGGAGCAAGCAATCAGAAGCCCCCTCTGAAGACAGCAGCCTGATCCATGAGATATTTGGAGGCTCATGCAGATCTCAAATCAAGTGTCTCAGCTGCCAGGGTACCTCAGATTCTGTTAACCCCTTTCTGGACATCCCCCTGGATATCAAGGCAGCTCAGAGTATGAACCAAGCCTTGGAGGATTTAGTGAAGCCCGAAGAGCTGTGTGGGGAAAAAGCCTACCACTGTGACCATTGCCAGGAGAAGATGCCAGCTTCAAAGACCCTGACAATTGAAACTGCCTCGAAGGTCCTCCTGGTATTGAATCGCTTCTCAGACTTCATGGGTGGCAAAGTGGACAGGCAGGTAGGTTACCCAGAGTCCCTTGACCTGCGGCCATACATGTCTCAGCCTGAGGGAGGACCACTGGTGTATGCCCTTTATGCTGTGCTGGTCCATGCTGGTGTGACTTGTCACTTTGGACATTACTTCTGTTATGTCAGAGCTGGCAGTGGGAAGTGGTATAAGATGGACGATTCTAAGGTTGAGAGGTGGGATGTGACTTCTGTCCTGAGGGAGCCTGCATATGTGCTCTTCTACGTCCGGGAGACTGAGCTAAACAAGGACAGTGTCAAGGGGCCAGTAGGCACAGTCAACCAGGCTCAGGTTGGACAACCCCAGAACAGAAAGCTCAACAGAGGATCTCGGGTGGGAGCTGTAGAACCACAAGGACACATGGAGAATAGAGCAGCCATAGAATTCTCCTTACACGAGTGGAAAGTGCTTCAGGAGCAGAACAGGCAGAATCCTATGCTGAACCTCAGAAGAGCTGAACCCACTCTGCCAGCCAATGCAGTTGTGATTCACCAGCCCAGATACAGACAATACTGGTACAAGAAAGATCCCAACAAGGAGAACTACCCATATCACAATTCTGTCAGATTTCTGTCTGCTCATGGAGCCATGAACACTGGACAGCTCTGGCGTCAGGGAGGAACATCAAGTTCAAGAAGAAGAAAAAGAAGAAAAAGAAGGAAGGGTGGAGGCCTCTAACTGTCTACTAAGGCTCACTGCAATTACTGACCATGTGTAGTGAGGACGTATCTGAACTTGAGGAAGCCCTTGGAGTAGGAGATTTGGACCTGTGGCCCAGGAAAGACAGAATGTCTCACACTCCCTCTGTGTCCCTGTCTGGCCTTGCCAAGTCCCTAAGGGTGATTGTTTGGATGTGGAAGAAACTTCCCAAGGTCCCAAGATGAGTCAAGCCCCACAAAGCTTCTAGTTTCCTAGGGGAGATCTACAGAGGCCTGTACTGGAACTCATGGAATCTGATCATGGTAGAGGCAGCTCACCATCCACAGGCTTTTGATGCAGGATTTGTATTCAGCCAGCAAGGTTCAGGCCATGCTGTCTTCTCTAGCTCTTGCCTATAAAATCTTTCTTTTGGGTTTGCTACGTAGAACCCACTGTGGGGACTTTTTTATTCATTGTGCTTGAGCAGCAATTCTTTGGAGCAATAAAATTCTGGAATTTCACACTTTGTTGGTCTTTTCTTTTTGGCATGCACTCAAATCAGTTTGGAAATATTCTTTAAAGTGTCTACTCAGCTTTGGAATGGAAAAAGAGGAATCTGGTTTCATTGCTTCCAAAGGGGATGAAATCTAGTGTGACTGTGTCAACATGATGGGATTAGATGGGTGATTCAATCACCTGCATAGCAATTAAACAGCACAGGGCTCAGGGCTCCATAAAAATGTTATTATCAGTAATTAGAGGTTCTGTTGAAGGTATCACTTCTATATTAATATGCATGGTAAAATTGCTCAAATGCTTGGTCCCTCTTTCCTCATATACACTAAAGAAACAGAGTGTAGGTTCAAGGTCATTTTTTTTTCTGTGTGGACATTCTAAATGCAAACAACAATCTCCTTAGAGATCATATAACCTCTTTGATCAAGTGACCTTGACTGTGCCATACAACAGAGACTCTTAAGCAATGTGGCCTTTGTATGGTTTCAGCTAACCTCCTGAAAGGAGCACCCTGTGTAGTGTTGGCATCAGGATTCTATAGCTCAGAGAAGCTACATGATAGACCAGTGCAAGACAGCTAGTTCTCAATTTTGATGCCTTTATCAAATTTTGCTTGAAAATCTTGGTTAGAGACTTTAGGTGGCTGTGGTGATATTTTATTTGTGTGTTAGTTAATAAAGTTTGCTTGGATATCAGAAGTCATAGCCAGGCATAAACAAAAGTCAGATGGTGGTAGCACATGCCCTTAATCTGATCACGTGGCAGACAGAGTCTCTGTGTGTTCAAGGACACAGACAAGTGTAGTGACACATGCCTTTAATTCCAGTACCAACCATAGAGACCTGCAGGTCTCTACAGACAGGCAGTGACCAGGAAGTGAGGTGGCTGGGCTAAGAGCCAATGAGATGGCAGAACATCAAGGCAATAAAGGAGCAGGTTAGACAGAAAGAAGCTGGGTTCTCTTGGGAAGCTATGGTGGTTTGGTAAGCTAAGATTAACTGGTGGCTGTCACTATTTCTCTCATCTCTACAGCTTTCATCCCTGTATTTGGCTCTGTGTTTTTTAATAAGACTGTTTAGAAATTCGTCTACAGGTGGCACACACCTTTAATCCCAGCACTCAAGAGGCAGGCAGATTTCTGAGTTCCAGGCCAGTCTGGTCTACAGAGACAGTATTACGACAGCCAAGATTACACAGAGAAAACAAAGAAAAAGAAAGAAAGAATGAAAGAAAGAATGAAGGGAAGGAAGGAAGGGTAATGAAGGAAGGGAGGAAAGATGAAATAAAGAAAGCAAGAAAAGGAAGGAATAAACTTAGGAGTTCTTTGGAATGAACATGGCAACCTGATGGACCAGCCGGATCCCATGTTAGTGTAAAAAGCCATTTGTTATAAGTTGTTCTGAATGCTATAGAGTTCAAGTTTGACTCACTAGTACTCTACCCCCAACAAGATAAAGTGTTCTGTCAAGGAACCTTGAGACATTCTGCTAAGATGATTTGTCAAATAATCTATTCTGCTATCTTCTTCCATAAAATTCTCTTGCACAAACTTTATGTTACAAAATCCCCATTTAAAATTTTTTCTGTAGGAGGTGGGCTGATCCCTAGGTTAACCCTCACTGTATCCTCAAATCTCATTGTAGAGTCAGCTATATGTATATTAATTTAAGCTTGCTTAATTGGCTTTAATTGGACATGTGATTTTTGTTCTCAGTAGGCTGGATCAACAGCTCCCTGATGAAATTCTGGTGTGAGGGTGACAGCATTTCACTTAAACCATGTTTGCTCCCTTTCTTCCTTACTCCCTCCCTCCCTCTTCCTCCCTCCCTCCCTCCCTCTCCCTCCCTCCCTCCCTCCCTCCTTTCCTTCTGTTCATTCTTTCTTTTCATCACATGCATTACATTCAGGCTCCAGTTCCCCTTTCACCACTTTTCCCAATTACCTCCACACCTCACCTCTCCCCCAGACCTCCTGCTCCTCCATTTCCCTTCATAAAAGAGCAGGCCTCCAAAGGATATCAACCTAACTGAGCATAGCAAGACACAATGTAACCAGGCACAAACTCTCATATCAAGGCTGGATGAGGCAACACAGCAGGAGGAGAAGGGTCCCATGATCAGACAAAAGACTCAGAATTCTCACTCCACTGTTAGGAGTTTTACAACACCAAACTGAACAACCATAACATATACTCAGGGGACCTAGCTAAGACCCCTGCAGGCTCCTTGACTGCCCCTTCAGTCACTCTGAGGACCTTTGAGCCCTGCTAAGTTAATTCTGTGGGTCATGTTCTCCTTGAATCTCTGAATTCTCTTTCTCCTACTGCCCTTCTGCAAGATTTCCTGAGCTCTGCCTAATGTTTGGCTGTGGGTCTCTGTATCTTCTCCCTTCAGTTGGTGGGATGATGATTAGGAACCAATTTATGCATATTGCAGAATGTTATGGTAGGAATTATTCTTTATTCATATTTTTTTGCTTGTAAGTTTGTATGTCTATTTTGCAAGTTATATTTGGTTCTACTATCCAGCCTCAGGTTCCAGCCCATCCTTGCAGTGTTGGGTATGGGCTCCTCATGACATGGTCCACAGGTTAGACCAGTAATTGGTTGGCCACTCCCACAAGTTCTGAGCCACCATTGCTCCAGCAGATCTTACAGGCATGACAGATTGTAATTTGAAGGTTTTGTGGTTGGGTTGATGTCAAAGTCTCACTGATAGGAGCCATGCCTGGGTATAGAAGATAGCTTGTTTGGGCTCCATATCCCACATTGCTGGGAAACTTTGCTTTAGAAACTCCCGTGGATTCCAGGGAAATTGTGTTGCACTGGTTTCTACATTACCTTCCAAATGTCCCCTTAATTCCATTAATCTCTCCCAGTCCTCTCTCCCTCCTTCCTCCCAGTCCTGCTGATCCCTCTTGTTCCCATCCCCACTACACCCCAATCCACCAGCAAAATCTATTCTATTTCACCTTCTTAGGGAGATCGATGTGTCCCCACAGAGCTCTCCTTGTTACTTAGCCTGTCTGGGCCTGTGATTGCAGCATGATCATCATTTACTTATGAGCTAATTTCCCAACTGTGTTCACAGTGGCTTCATTTATAATAGCCATAAACTGGAAACAACCTTGATGTCCCTCAACTGGGGAATGGGAAAAGAATATTTTTTAAATTTATACACTGGAGTATTAGTCATCTGTTTTAAAAAATGGCATCATGAAATAATCAGGCAAATAGAACAGCGAAAATCATCCTGAGTGAGGTATCCCAGACACAGAGAGACAAATGGTGTATGTACTCACAAGGTATATTTTCTTTTCTCTTTTTTCTTTTCCTTTTTTTTTTTTTTGAGACAGTGTTTCTCTGTATAGCTTCATGCCTTTCCTAGAACTCACTTGGCAGCCCAGGCTGGCCTCGAGCTCACAGAGATCCGCCTGGTTCTGCATCCTGAGTGCTGGGATTAAAGGCTGCACTACCACTGCCCGGCTCACGGTATATTTTCCTGAACAGAGTTTGATAGCATTAATCATTCTTAAAGTGAAAATGTCACAGAATGCTCCATTTTCAAGCACCTAAGCACCAGTTTTGAAAGTGTTGGAGAGGTAGAAAACAGAAACAATGACATTGTGGGGTAAGCATTAGTGGCCACACATTCTTGTCATGTCCCTCAATTAAATTTCTTTGGTTATTTTGTTTTTATTTGATTCAGGATACCAAGGACAACAGGATGGTCAGGAATTGAAGCCAGCCTTCATAGAGAATAAGCTCAATGTCAATATGTAGGATTTCCCTGGTGTGGTCCACCTAATTATTAATCTTACCTCTTTGGAGTCTAAGGTAGGAGGACTGCCGAAGGAATCGTTTCAGTCCGCACTACAAAGTGAATTCCAGGCAATTCATAGTGTACAATTTGTGATATCATAATTTTCTAGACCTCCCTTTCTTTCTATAATCATGTCTTCCACAGGTCACAATTACTGATTTGTGCATAGTTTCTAGATGAAAACTCCGTTTGGCATGTCACACATTTACCCTTGGAATCCAACCATTTACTTTCTTTGTTTCTAGACAAGCTTTCTCTCTAGTTGTGAATTTCCCTAAACTCGCTCTTGAATTCACAGAGATCAACCTGTCTGTGTCTCCTGAGTGCTGGGATTAAAAGCATGCACCGATATACCTGAGCTATAACCACCATGAAGGGTCCCGGAATATAGAAATATAAAATTATAAGCTTAAGAGATAAAAACTGGCAGTTCTTGTATGAGTAGGTTTAAACTAGACGTGGTATCAGGACAGGGAATTTTAAGGTGGGAAAGTGGTAAGGGCCTTGGCAGAGGGAGGTGTTATCACAAGGCCATAAATTGTACTGTGGCTTACTTAAGTATCAACAGTGGAGAATTTGGCTTTAAGAAGGGAGGGGGAGCAGCACTGGGCTGAAAGGAGGAGGCTTTTGGGGGCTAAGGCATTGAGGATGGACTGAGGGGCTATTGGACCAGCACAGCTGGAACAAGGCAGAAGAAAGGTGGGGGAATCAGTCACAGTAGCCCAGAAACCAGCCTAAGGAAAACATTGCTGTGGCCTAGGCATGAGACTAAGGAAGCTACAGTTCCTGGAGGGACATGGGAGTGACCTGTTTGTTGTTAAGGAGTTTTAGAGAGGCTGATGTGCTATGGGTCAGCATTGACTCCTTCCTACTAGTCAGACTCCACTGGGCACTGCAGAGTGGTGGGTGAATGGGGCAGAGTGGTGGGTGAATGGGGCAGAGTGGTGGGTGAATGGGGCAGAGTGGTGGGTGAATGGGGCAGAGTGGTGGGTGAATGGGGCAGACTTGGGTGTGAATGTGGCACATGGTCAGGGAGAAGGGGGGTGTTGGAACATTACTGGAGCTCACATAGTCTGAAGGAAGTGGGGGACTCGGGCACCTGTGGACAGCGGGGACTGTAGCAGTTTCTCATAGTGCTTTGTTCACGTGTATGACATCCATGGTTCTGTTCAGGAATTCATGGCAGTACCTGTCAATTACTGCCAAATTGACTGTGACCAAATAACATCAACTGTTTTTCTGAAAGACCCGAAGACCACCCCAACATGTGTTTTCTACTCACAAACTTCTGCTTCAAGAAACAGTTGAGTATAAACCTTTTTGTACACTTGTAGTCACTACTAACCTTAAGACAGAAAGGATTCTCTACCACCTAATCCTTTCCTGCACATTCAGGGGGAAGTGATCTAGGTTTGAACATTTCACCATTGACTTTGATTCCTCTCTCTGTTAAAGCCAATCTCAGTAAAAACTGTGCTTAAGATGCTATGTGCCTGTGCTTCCCACATCTTAAGTCCCTTCTACTCAGCTGTCATTGCCATTTCCATTACTCTTATTACAGAAATGACATTTTCTTTCATATCAGTCATATTCGATGCCCCTCACAATGTCATTTCTTGTTAGCAAAATTCATGAGAGTCTGTTTAAAAGGTATTGGGGATTTATTAAGAAATAGGGAAATACAGTCACAAATACAGGATATGGTAAATCCAGTTGCAGAGTCTTTGGAAAGTTAGAGACTGATCACATGCTGCTTCATGCTGCCTGAACTAGTCTTCACCTCCCACGAGAGAGTTCACCACTCAACTCAATCCACTCTTAGGGGATCACGTATGCAGAGAGAAAGCTCTACCCTAGGGCTTGTACACCAAAAGCCTTTGGGAGAATGAATTCCTGTAACACTTCCCCTTGTCTTTTTTTCTAAATAAGAAGGCTCTAAACCTAATACAAAGCTATATACCATAAGAACAATGATAAAATATTATCTAGGAGAAAGGGTGATAACAACCTATCCTGAAGGACCTAGATCTTGCACCTCATATGCTCTTAGCTAAGATACAACAATATTGTGACTAATTATCTAGCCTTCAACCCCATCAAAGACTTGAGAAGGAAAATATTACCTGAGTAAGTAGGAAATTCAAGCAAGCAACTTCCAAAACATGCAAGGAATGACAGAGATAGATGGCTGCCTGGACAGCCATCCCATGTTTCTCTGCAATATTGGGGCATCCACTTTTGGCTACAGGCCTGGAATATCTGACAGACCATTTTCAGAAGCAGGGAAATTTGAAAGACTGTCCTACCCTGTCTTGGCAAGGTTCAGCAGTCGCTTTTCCCTTTGTTGTGCTTGTCCAGATTGGACAGCATGTTTATTGTAAGCAGTTGAGGCAAGGAAAGTTCTTTGCCTAACAGGCCTCTTATACCAAGATGACGACAAATTCCATAAAGAGTGTCTTTGATTCCCAGCATCCTCTCAGGAGTAGAGCAGTGCTGCTAAGAGCAATCATGTCTCATGTGAAACTCATGTGACCCAGAGTCTAGTCCACTCCAGGAATGTCATGCAGCCCCCCAAAAAGCTGACTGCCACTTTCCACAAGGACAAGCAGGATGATGCCCATGAGTTTCTAATGTTCACCTTGAATGCCATGCATGAATCCTGCCTTCAAGGGAGCAAGCACTCAGAAGCCCCCTCTGAAGATAGCACCCAGACCCATGAGATATTTGGAGGCTCATGCAGATCTCAAATCAAGTGTCTCAGCTGCCAGAGCACCTCAGATTCTGTCAACCCCTTTCTGGACATCTCCCTGGATATCAACGCAGCTCAGAGTGTGAACCAAGCCTTGGAGAATTTAGTGAAGTCCAAAGATCTGTGTGGGGAAAATGCCTACCACTGTGACCATTGCCAGGAGAAGATGCCAGCTTCAAAGACCCTGACAATTGAAACTGCCTCAAAGGTCCTCCTGCTGGTATTGAATCGCTTCTCAGACTTCATGGGTAGCAAAGTGGGCAGGAAAGTGAGCTGCATGGAGTCCTTTGACCTGTGGCCATACATGTCTCAGCCTAATGAGGACCACTGATGCTGTGCTGGTCCATGCTGGTGTGACTTGTCACTTTGGACATTACTTCTGTTATATCAGAGCTGGCAGTGGGAAGTGGTATAAGATGGACGATTCTAAGGTGGAGAGGTGGGATGTGACTTCTGTCCTGAGGGAGCCTGCATATGTGCTCTTCTACGTCCGGGAGACTGAGCTAAACAAGGACAGTGTCAAGGGGCCAGTAGGCACAGTCAACCAGGCTCAGGTTGGACAATGCCAGAACAGAAAGCTCAACAGAGGATCTTCTGTTGGAGCTGTAGAACCACGAGGACACATGGAGAATACAGCAACCAAAGAAATCTCCTTACAAGAGTGGAAAGTGCTTCAGGAACAGAACCGGCCGAATCTTGTGCTGAACCTCAGGAGATCTGAACCCACTCTGCCAGCCAATGTGGTTGTGATTCACCAGCCCAGATACACTGGGCACTGGGACAGCAAAGTTCCCTGCAAGGAGAATTACATATATCACAGTTCTGCCAGATTCCTGCCTGCTCATGGAGCCATGAACACTGGAAAGCTCTGCAGTCAGAGAGGAACATCAAGAGGCAAGAAGAAGAAGAAGAAGCAAGGGTGGAGGCCTCTACCTGAGTACTAAGGCTCACTGCAATTACTGACCCTGCATTCTGTGGACATATCTGAACTGGAAGAAGCCCTTGGAGCAGGAGATTTGGACCTGTGGCCCAGGAAGGACAGAGTGTCTCACCCTTCTTCTGTGTCCTTGTCTAGCCTGACTAAGTCCCTAAGAGCTACTGTTTGGATGTGGAAGAGACTTCCCAGGGTCCTAGGATAAGTCAAACCTCACAAAGCTTCTGGTTTCCTAGGGGAGATCTACAGAGGCCTCTACTGGACCTCTTCGAATCTGAGCATGGCAGAGACAACTCCCCTCCCACAGGCTTTTAAAGCAGGATTGCTGTTCAGCCAGCAACGTGCAGGCCAATCTTCCTTCCATAGCTATTTCCTGTAAAATCTTTCTTTTGGGTTTGTGTGGTGATATTGTGTTCCCCAAAATATTGTGTACCCTAATAAACTTATCTGGGGTCAGAACAGAACAGCCACTAGACAGACAGAGGCCAGAAAATGGTGGCACTCACACCTTTAATCCTAGCATTCCAGAGGCAGAGATCTCTCTGGATCTCTGTGAGTTCAAGGTCACACTGGAAACTGCCAGGCGTGGTAACAAGAGCCTTCAATCACAGGAAGTCATGGCAGGAAGCAGAAAGGTATTTAACGCGTGAGGACGAGGAACTAGAGCCTGGTTAAGCTTTTAGACATTTTAGCAGCAGTTTAGCTGAAATCCATTCTGATGAGGACACAGAGGCTTCCAGTCTTAGGAAACAGGATCAGCTGAGGAATTGGCAAGGTGAGGAAGCTGTGGCTTTTTCTGTTTCTCTGACCTTCCAGCGTTCACTCCAATATCTGGCATCAGGTTTGTTCTTATTAATAAGACCTTTTAAGATTCGTGCTATATGTTCCCATCCCCACTAGACCCCAGCCCACCAACAAAATCTATTTCACCTTCCCAGAGAGATCATTTTGTCCCCCATAGAGTTCTCCTTGTTACTTAGCCTCTCTGGGTCTGTGGATTGTAGCATGATCATCATTTACTTAAGAGATAATTTCCCAACAATGTTCACAGTGGCTTCATTCATAATAGCCAGAAACTGGAAACAACCTTGACATCCCTCAACTGAAGAATGGAAAAATATGTGGTACATTTAAACATTGGAGTATTAGTTGTCTTGTTAAAAAAATGGCAGGCTAATAGAATAACAAAAAATCATCCTGAGTGAGGTATCCCAGACACAAAGATACAAGCATGGTATGTACTCACTTACAAGGTATATTTTCTTGAACAGAGTTTGACAGCATTAATCTTTCTTAAAGTGAAAATGTCACAGAATTCTTCATTGTCAAGGACCTAAACATCAGGTTTGAAAATGTTGGGGAGGTAGAAAAATGGAAACAGGTATATTGTGGGATAGGCATTAGTGGCCACACATTCTTGTCATGTCACTCAATTAAATTTCTTTGGTTATTTTGTTTTCTTTTTATTCAGGAAATCAAGGACAACAGAATGGTCAGGAATTGAAGCTAGCCTGCATAGAGAACAAGCTCAAGGTCAGTATGGGCCATGAGAGAGCCTCTCTCAAACAAACAAAGTAGGACTTTCCAGGTGTGGTCTACCTAAATATTAACCTTACCTCTTTGGAGTTTGAGGCAGGAGGTTTTCTAAAGGAATCATTTCATCTATACTACAAAGTGAATCCCAGCCAAGTGATATTGTACAATTTGTGACCTCATTATTTTCTAGATATCTTTCTTTCTGAAAGCATATTTTCTACTGAATCTGTGCATAATTTCTAGATGAAAATTCACTGTTTAGTATGTCACACATTTACCCTTGTACTCCAACCACCACTTTGTTTATTTCCAGACAGATTTTTTGTGTAGTACTGGCTGTCCTGGAATTTACTCTGCAGACCAGGCTGGCCTTGAACTCAGAGATCCACCTTTCTCTGCCTCCAGAGTGCTCAGATTGAAGGTATGCACCACCACTGCCTGGCTGCAACCACCATTCAAAAAGAAACCATAACAGAATACCTCTCTCTGTCTCTCCTTTTTCTCCCCTTCTTTGTCAACATCCTTGTCCTCTTCCCCCTCCTCACCCTGCCTCTCCCTTCTCTCCTCTCCCCTAAGCTGCCTCTCCTCTGCAATTTCTACATCAATCCTTTTCCCATACTCTCTTCCACTTATCTCTACCTCCACCTCCTCCCTCCCCATTTCCCTTTTCCTCTCTCCTCCCTATCCATCTTCACCTTCTACTCACCCACACTCTCACCCTTACTCTCCTTCCTTCTCTCCTCTCTCACACATAGGGTCTCACTAGATATCCCTGGCTAGCCTGGAGCTCTTTATGTAGCCCAGACTGGACTGGAATAAATAGAAATCCTCCTGCTTCTGCTTCCTGAAAGTGTATTGGTCAAGACTGTAGACTTAAACTGTGGTTGAAATGGCAAGTGTTTTCCTCCCATTTGATAACACTCTCAATAAGGTAAATACAGAATATCATTGATGTGATTGTTTATTTGAAAAGTGTGTGTGTTCATCATTATGTATGTATATCTAAAATACAAAATGTTAGGAAATGGAAGTCATAGGTCAAGTGGTCTTGAGTGCAGAGATTATAAGATCCTAAGTGACTAAGTAGATGTGAAACCAGTAAGTAGCCAATAATCTCTGGAACAAAAAAATGTCCTCCTAAAAGGAATGTTGCCTCTGGGCCCTTTCCTTTCCCATCCTAATATCTAATTAAAAAACCAGGGTTGAGTTCCACAGTCCCTTATTTGAAGTCCTGCCTAAGATAGGAGTGAAAGTCTTCTAATGGCAGTTCTACTCATCTTTTTTTTTTAAATCTGATATGGTTTTACATTTCTATGACAATGAAAACCCAAGCTTAAGACCCTAGGGAAATGGATCTATCTCCAGGGAAATGGACCCCATGAAGATCCAACTTCAGAGTTGCTTTGCATAAACCACACCTACTTTCCTGAGTCAATATGTTTACAGGAGACGGGCTATTACAGCACCATGTTAGTGGGTTTTGTCACAGTACTGAACTATAAAATGGCTATTATTTGGGAATTAGAGGTCTTTTTTTGAGGGTATAGCTCCTTCATTAATGTGCTTGGTAAAGTTGGACAAATGCTCGGTCCCCTCATTATGGATATATTTTTATAGAAATATAAAAAAAAATTTTTAGAAATAGACTGTAGGTTCAAGGTTATTTTTTCACTTTTCTTTTTCAATTGAATATTTAATCTTTTCTTACTCAATATATCCTGACCATGGTTTCCTCTCCCACCACTCCTCGCAGATCATCCCCCCAGTCTCTGCTCTTCCCCAGATCCACTTCCCTTCCATTTCCCTTCAGAAAAGGGCAGGTCTGCAAGAGACATTAACCAACCATGACAAAATAAGATACAGTAAGACAAGGCTAATGCCCTCATATTGAGGAGTGGACAAGGTAATTCAATAGGAGGAAAAGAGTCACAAGAGCAGACAAAAGAGTCAGACATACCCACTCCCACTGTTAGGAGTCTCACAAAACACCAAGCTAACAGTCATAACACTGCCCAACCACTGCCACATAGCAAAGCTCTTCCAACGTTGTCCTCATCACTTCCCATTGAGAAGCAAACCCTTCCTCCTGAGAGTCCTGCCTTCCTGGAGAAAAGTGAGAATATACTCCTAGGTCCCAGTGAGTGTCCTCTCTGAGGACCTTCAGGTCTCCTCTTCAGAGGATAGTGACTGGGAGTGAAGCACCACATGATTAGAAAATGTAATCTCCATGCTGAGACTTGAAGTATGCTTTCAGACTGACACAGTATAAAGTTGATGTATATATTCTTTTTTGAAATTTTAAATAGAGGACTATAACACATCATGCTCAGTTCTAAATGACTGTACCACTGAAAACTCCCATCATGGATGGATTCACATCCTTGTGCAATTAGCCTGACCTCAGCATGGACTTTGGACTCTGAAGTGTGCCATTCTGATGAAATGTCTTTCTGTCCTATCAGTTGTCATTATCAGTGAACTTTTAGTGTGTACTTTCAATTACTTCGATGTTCACAACTATCTACTAGTTGTCATGGTGTGTGAAATTTTGACATTTCAGAAATAAAGTTTTTCTAGATATTATACTGTGTGCTAGTGTTCGCATGCCAATGACCACGGGATTTTTCATACAACCTATATTCCAGGGACAATCTACAATCCCAACTGTCACTCAATCTACTCTCAGGTCTACTGTATGATATTTTGTTTGTGTTTTGACAGATCATATCAGAGGGTGGAGCTAGCCACTACTTAACCATAGAGGCTAGGCAGTGGTGGTACACACCTTTAATCCCAGCACTTGAGAGGAAGAAGCAGGATGATCAGGAGTTCAAGGCCACCCTGGCTACACAAGATTGAACCAGTCTAAAAAAGAAACAGAGCCGAGCAGTGATGGCTCACACTTTTGATCCTAGCTCTTAGGATCTCACATTTTTGATCCCAGCACATGGGAGGATCATGCCTTTGATCTAGCACTAAGGAGGTGGAGAGAGAAATATAACATGAGAGGAGGCAGGATCTTGCCCACCTCCCCACTTGGTCTGAGGATTCATAGAGGTAAGAAGAACTCTCTGGTGGCTGGCTGCTCTGCTTCTGATCTTTCAGCTTTTACCCTAATATCTGACTCTGGGATTTTATTAAGACTAAATAGATTCACACTTCAATACTATGGTGATTTGATTAAGTATGGTGCCCATAGACTGTTTAAATGTTTGGCCCGGTGAGTGGTACTATTAGGATGTGTGGCCTTGTTGGAGAAAGTGTTACTGTGGCCGCAGGCTTTAAGGTCTCATATGCTCAAGCTATGCCCAGTGTTGTACACAGTCTTCTGTGGTTTTTGGATCAAGACATAAAACTATCAGCTTCTTCTGTAGCACCATGTCAGCCTGCACACCAGCATGTCCCTCCATGATAATGGATTAAACTTCTGAAACTGTAAGGCAGATCCAATTAAATGTTTTCCTTTATAAGAGTTTCTGTGATCACATACTGATAATGAGCACCTTGTGATAACCACTGAAAGGACAATCTGTAGGTCTCTTTCTGGAAATACCCAGTTTGTTTAGCAAATTCTTTGGCCTAATTGACATACACACATTCAGGTACATGTACCATAAGGAATGAAACTCTGATGACTAAAGCCCAGGGTATCCTGAGATAGTCACTGACAGTTATCCTAACTCTGCCTGCCTCTCATTGAAATAAGAGAATGTTCAATAACAAGGATCAGGAGCAGAGCTGATACTTTCATAGGTAATGTCAGCCCTGTGGTATGTAAAGGCCAGAGGATCTCATCGATTTCATGGCTCAGTTGACTGCTTGGTGAGTTCACAAACAATGTGGGTTCCAATGTGAGACAAGTCACTGCTCAGACACAACTTAAACTCGGTTAACATCTAGGAGCCCACGATATTGCAAACCTCTTGTAGATTCTGCATCATGGCTTTTGTATTGTACCAGTTTGTGGTGCAATTTATTAATGTTAAGATAATCTTGGATTCATTCCCAATACTTAACCACTGTGTATGTTTGCTCTAGATTTTTATAGATTTGTTGCTATGTTTATCATTTAATCTACAGGCTTTCCCACACTGGACTAACATTGTGTTACAACATCTACTGTATAAATATATATATTTTTTTATAGATAGGCAAGAACTATTATACAGAGAAACCCTATTTTTTTGGGGGGGGGGTTTCAAGACAGGGTTTCTCTGTGTAGTTTTGGTGCCTGTCCTGGATCTCGCTCTGTAGACCAGGCTGGTCTCGAATTCAGAGATCCACCTAGCTCTGCCTCCCGAGTGCTGGGATTAAAGGCATGCACCATCACCGCCCGGCACCTATAAATATTCTTAACCAAAAGATGTTCTCTTTAGATCAGTTGGTTACTTTTCCTATAGATTTTGAAATTGTTTGTGTCCTTGCTGGCAATTGTATAATTATTTTTTAATTGGAAACATTGTTTTTAAGACAACTTTACTTATATGTAATTCAAATCATGGAAGGTAGATATTGAGACACACTATTTATGAAGTTTTATAGACATGCACACATTGCTATTCAATTATGACACAGAAATGTTGACAATATCCACAAATTTAACCTTTTCTATTTGTAGTGAACCCATAACGCACAAGTAATGTTGATGTCACTGGTAAAATTATGGATTAGGATAGTTTCTCTCATCTATTCTTATAAAGGAAAATATGTGGAATTGAATCAAAGACCCAGACTTAACTCCACATACCTATAGACACCTGGTTTTTGATAAAGAAGCCAGAAATAGAGTGAAAAGAAGAAAGCATCTTCAATGATGCTTGCTAGTTTAACTGGATGACAAAACTCAAGTCTAAATGGATCAAAAACTCAACATAAAACCAGATCCACTGACCCATAAAAGGAGAAAAAATGAAGACTAGCCTTGAACTCATTGGCACAGGAGACAACTTCCTGAACAGAACAGTGATAGCATAGGCACTGAAAACAATAAATGGGACCTTATAAAACTGAGAAGTTTCTTAAGACAAAGGAAACCATCAATAGGACAAAACAGCAGTCTACAGAATCAGAAAAGATTTCCATCAACCACTCATCTGACAGAAGACAAATATCCAAATTATATAAAGAGATCAAGAAACTAGCTATCAACAAACCAAATAATCCAATTAAAATACAGGGTATAGATCTAAATAGAGAATTCTCAGAAGAATCTCAAAAGGCTGAGAAACACTTAAATGTTCAACATCCTTAGCCATCAGGGAAATGCAAATTAGAAGGACTTAGATTCCATCTTACACCTGTCAGAATGGCTAAGTTCAAAAACACAAGTGACAGCTCATGCTGTCAAGGATGTAGAGTAAGATGACCACTTATTTATTAATGGTGAGTGTGCAAACTTGTACAAATACTTTGGAAATCAATATGGCAGTTCCTCAGAAAATTGGGAGTTGGTCTACACAAGACCCAGCCATGCCACTCTTGGGAGGATTCAATCCTACCACAAGGACACTTGCTCAACCATGTTCATTGCAGCTTTATTCATAATAGCCAGAAACTGGAAACAACCTAGATATCCCTCAACTGAAGAATGGATAGAGAAAATTTATACAATGGAATACTCAGCTGTTAAAAAAATATGAAATTTTCAGGCAAATAGATGGAACTGAAAAAGATTGTAGGTGGACTTTTCTTTCCTGCCTGCCCAAATAACATGGAGACTTAAGTGTTTGGCTAGTAGCTCAGGATTATTACTAACTAGCTCTTACAACTTAAATTAACCCATATTTCTTATTTAAGTTCTATCTTGTAGCTCATGGGTTGTTACTTCATTTTGTACACATTCTACTTCCTCTGTGTCTGGCTTGAGACTCCTTAGACTCTGCCCTGAAAATCCTGCCTATTGGCCAATCAGCTTTTTATTAACAAGAGCAATACATTTTCACAGTGTACAGAAGGGTCATTCCACAGCATTTCACCTTTGTCTAAATAAAAAAGGAAGTTTTTACCTTTAACATAGTTAAATTATATACAATGAAAACAGTTATCAAGTAAGAATTACAGTTACAATATCCAGTCCATTTGTATTTGGTAAATTTAGAGAAAATATTCTATTATTTATCTTATCTCTGTGAGTCTTAAGTTTTATACCTAATTTATTTTTTATCATAACTAAGCAAAACTGTAAGTTGAATTATTTAGTCTTTAACTCCATCAAAAACCCCAGAAGGGTGAAATGTTACCCAATGACAGGGACATCTGGCTGCCTGGATAGTCACTGAAAGGTCTTTGGTGATGTTGGACATTTATCCTTGGCCTACAGGTCTAGCATATCTGATAAACTTTTCTGAGAAGTAGGGTATTTTGAAGGATTGTCCTACTTTGTCTTGGCAAAGTTTGGCAGTTGCTTTCTTTTGTGTCCTGTTCAATTTGGACAGCATACTGTCACTAATTGAGGAAAGAGCAGTTTCTTTGCCCAAATTGCTAGCTTTTTCCACAAAGAAAACAAACTCCATATGGAGTTTCTTTTTTTGAAGTAAATTGGTGCTGCCAGGATCAGATGTGTCTCACTCTAATGAAAAGTTTTAGATTATTAAACATATTAAATGCCATATAACCAGGCAAGGCTCCTAGCACTGGGACTGGAACATCAGTGGAGCCACAAAAACTTTGAATTGTAGGTCAGGCACTGATGGTACATGCCTTTAATCCAAGTACTTGGAAGGCAGAAGCAGGCAGATCTGAGTTCAAGGACAGCCTTGTCTAGAGAGAGTTCCAGGATAGGCTCCAAAGCTACACAGAGAAACCCTGTCTCAACCCCCCCCCCAAAAAAAAAAAACTTGGAATTGCAATCTGTTCTGTCTGAAAGATGTGTTGGGGTAATGGTAATGCAGAACTTCTGAGAATTGCCAACATATAACTTGTCCAATTTATGGCTCATGCCACAAGAAGGAACCTATGACTGATGGCTGCCTAGATGGTCAGGAACCAGAGGAAGGACAGCCTAGAGACCCAGAATAGAACAAAACATAAGCAGCAAAAACAAAACAAACAAAAGCAATGAAATGCTCCCTAATGATATTCTGCTATACCCATAGATTGGTGCGTGGTCCAATTGTCATCAGATCAGCGTTATCAAGTGTTATCTGATAGGAGCAGATACAGAGACCCACATTAGAACACTCCCAATGAGATTATGGGGGTCAATTACTTTCAAACTACCACATTCCACTACCTGGCCTCTATAAGCTTGTAACAATATCATAATGTAAAATGCATTTAATCCTACTTTAAAAGTCCCCATATTCTATCATAGTCAACAATGTTTTAAAGTCCAAAGCTCAAATTCTCTTCTAAGACTCATGGCAATCTCTTAACTGTAATCCTCTGTAAAATTAAAATAAAAATGCAGATCACATACTTCCAACATACAATGGCACAGGATATACACTACCATTCCAAAATGTAGGGAAAGGAGCATAGTGAGGAAATACTGGACCAAAGGAGGACCAAACACCAGCTGGGCAAACTCTAAACTCTGAACCTTCATGTCTGACGTTGACACTATTCAGAGTTCCAACTCCATTCAGCTTTGTTGACTGCAACACATTTCTTTCTCTTTGGCTGGTTCAACTTCCTGTTAGCATCTTTCCTTAGCAAGTATCCCACATCTTTGGCATCTCCAACATCTTGGGTTCCCCAAGGTAATCTAGGCTTCAACTTCACAGCATTACACAATGGCCTTTCTACTAGGCCTCCTTCATTCACAGACACCCCTGACACATGCCTGACCTCAGTGGCTTTCTTTAATGCACAGAGGCAAATTCCATAAGCTATTTCTTCTATCCTTAACTCTAAAGCCAGAACCATGTGGCTGAAGCTGCCAAAGTCTGCTGCTTGCTGGCGCTAGAACATGGCCCTCTCAATTACATCTTCACCAGCTTTCTGTCCTTCACTGCCTAAGCTTGGCTGTCCTGAAACTTGCTTTGTAGACCAGGCTGGCCTCAGACTCAAAGATGCACAAACCTCTGCCTTCCCAGTGCTGGGATTAAAGGTGTGTACCACCACACACACAGCTCTAAATTTTTCTTTAAGTCCTTTTCACACTAGGAAACTTAACTGGGAGGGATCTTGCCCTGAGGTCACCACTCCCTTTATTCCATTTCTTAATCCATTTATCTCCTTGAACACAGGACTTAGATCTCGTTCCACTTCCTGGTGCTCTTTTTCTCCTCAAAATTTACATTTTGTAATTTACTCTGCTCGCCTTGCTTGTTTTTCATTATAAATCTTTGTTTTGTGATTAATAGCGTTATCTCTAATAGAGTCTTTACTCGGCTGTTTTGAAATTTCCTCTGCCAGCTGAATTCATTCAAAACTCTTCACTCTAACCTCAGGCAGACTCTGGACAAAGGCAAAAAGCAGCCACTTTCTTCGCCAAAATATCACAAGAATGATCTCTAGGCAACATTCTAAAATTCTCCTCTGAAACCTCTTGAGTGAGCCCCTATAGTTCAACAAATACTCAGCAGCATTGTCTCCCATGTTCCTATTAGTATGGCCCATTAAGCAGCACTTAAAATGTTCAGCTGCTTTTCTAATTCACAGTCCCAAAGTCCATATTACTCCAAACAAATGCATGGTCAGTCTCATCACATCAATACCCCAGTCCCTGGTATCAACTTCCATTTTAGTTAAGGTTTTTATTTCTGTGAAGAGACATTATGACCAAAGCAACTCCTATAAGGAAAACATTTAGTTGAGAGAACTCAATTTCAGAGGTTCAGTTCATCACCATTATGGCAGGGAGCATGGCAGCATGCAGGCAGACATGGTGCTGGAGTAGCTGAGAGTCTTATGTCTTGCATGCAACAGGAAGTTGACTGAGACAGTGGGCAGTGTCCTGAGCATAGGAAACCTCCAAGCCTGCCCCTACAGTGACACATTTCCTCCAACAAGGCCATGCCCATTCCAACAAAGCCACACTCCCTAATAGTGCAACTCCCTTTGAGATTATGTGGGCTAATTACATTCAAACTACCACACTAGGAAATAATCTATTATTCTGCTAACTGGAGATAATATTAAACCAACTCCTTATGACTTACCATTTCCCCATAGATTAAGGTACATCTCAATCCATATCAGAGAACCTTATCTTTGTAGTAGATGATGATCAACACAGAGACCCACAACTGAACAAAGTTTAGACTGCAGAATGTTCAACCTTAAATATATACATTTCACCCCTTCCTCCAACAGCTCAAGTATCATTGCAGAAAATGAGTACAGAATGAATGTAAGCACCAGAGGCAGTGGACAACTTCAAGAAACCAGTGTCTTCTGGACACAGCAGGGCAGCTATACATATGCACTCAAAGCAGTTGTGACAGCAATGCATAAGACCTGTGCAAGACTAAACCAGACCAAATCCAAGCATAGCAAAAGGAGTTGGGTATGAAGTTCTACCTGTAGCTGAGGAGCTATTGACAATTCTTAGCTACTGAGAAAGAAAGCATCCATTTTCTCTAATAGCATAGAGTCAACTACTCCAGTGGAAGTCCATCTATCCAAGAAAATTTAGGCAGCACAGATTGGCCTTGATAGGAAAATGTGACAGATGAGAAGTTGGGGCTAAATCTGAGAATTGGAGGAGGGAGAATGAATATGATCAAAACTAAACTCATTGTACAAAATTATCAAAGAACTAATTAAAATATAAATAATCAAATTCATCCGCCATTCCTTCCCCTCCAACCCCTTCCCATACCCCTACCACTATTACTTCTAATCTCATGCGCTCTTTTCGGTATGCACATGGGTGTAGAGCCATCTACCAGAGCATTAACATAGACACTAAGGACCCTATCCATGATGAAAACGGAATTCCCTCCCCAATCAATTGCTAGTAGATTCTTGGCTAGGGTTCGGACTTCTGTGACTTTTTTATCATTGTATGACCAGCCACAATTTATTGAATTATCACTATCAATAGATACTCATTTATATGCCACTTAACACTTAATTTTTAGCCTACACTGAGCATTCATAGCAAAGCGTTTGTATAGACATACACATTTGGTTTGTTCATTTATATAGGACCAGATTAGATTATATAGTAGGGCTATCTTTAAATTTTCAAAAAAATTGTCACATGCTCTTCAAAGTGATTTTGCTAGGTCAGAGTCAATGCTGGGGTCCTTGCTTAGCATGAACAAGGTTCCTGTTTCAAACCTTGGCACCATAATACATGATTTTACCATTTACATCTCCACTAATTGTGCTTGAGTGTTCCAACTACTCCACATCCTCACTAATACCTGACATCAATTTTTTCAAGTATGCTAATGTGTGTATACATAAACATATTATAAGTCATGTATATACCTTTAATTTTCACAGCTCTTCATTACATAATAACTATAAAAATCTGCACAGTATCTACACAATTAATAAGCAGATATACTTTATTTATATCATTTTCTATTGGAAAACAAAGCAAAACCAGAAGAGGATCCTGCTAAATGAGGATGCTATGATAAACAGTCTTTGGCTTGGGATTTCTAGATGTTTCCAGGACCTTGAGCATGAGTGATTTCTGTGCATTTGTTGATGTATTAGGTTATCAAATGCTACTAACATTGTACAAAGGCATATTTTCAGAGGCACATTTACTCCTAGTTTATCATTTATTATCACTGTCTGCTCCATAATGAAGCTATATTGCACTGTGCTATGGGGCAGTACCTACAAACTTACAGCTTGATGTTTGTATTTTGTGCTTTGGCTTTTGCTCCTTTTGAGACAAGGTCTCATGTATCCCAAGCTGGCCTTGATCTCATTGTGCAGTTGAGGATGACCTTGAACTTATGATTCCTCTGACTCTATGTCCTGAGTGTTGAGATGACAGACATGCCCTACTAAATTCTGGTTTATGTGGCACTGGGAATCAAATTGAAGGCTTTGTGTACACAAGACAAGCACTACTACACTGAATTGCTTCCCTAACCCCAACTGTGATCTGTTCACTACCAAAAAAATGTAGATTCTTTGAGCTTCTGGCAATGGTAGCTGTTCTAGAAGAAAGCGACACTACCTGCACTGGATTGCTGCTCACTGTGTTCACCTTCTGTAGAGGAAACACTTTCACTTACCCAAAGGTTAATACTAAGCTATTTGTGCTGTTCCATGATTCCAGATCAGAAATGTGTTTACTTCTGATAAAATTTAAGCCCAACCTTCAGTGTACCTTAAATATGATCAAGGGCTACTGTATGGAATTAGAATTTTTAAAAAGTGATATTTTTGTATCAAAGTAGGGAAGGGTGAGGGTGGAGAACCAGTGCGTTTTAACTGTGCACTGTTCCCCATGGACATATAAACTGATGTGATTGCAGAAAATGTGTTTTAATGAATTCTATTTTTAATATCTATTTTAACATAGAATGTTCATAAACTGTTTCCTCAATAATTTTAGTAAACTTTGAGATGCATATACAATATGTGGTAAAGTTATGAAACTGAACTTGAGCAGCCCTGGGGATTGGATATTGACAAATCAGGGCAATCAGAGCTGCCCATACCCTGCTCAAATCAAATGCCAGAAAGTATCTCTACCTTCCCATGGCTCATCAGGAAAAACTTAGGGCAGTCTGAGAGCTGCCAATACCCCGCTCAAATGTGTTCTAAATATAGATGTTTTCACAGTGATACATTTACCTTCCCTCCATCAGAGACCTATGGGATCTTTACCTGTGATGCCCAAAACATTTTATCCACTACCTGAAATGTCTCCAGAGAAAATATTAAGCTTGTTAGACTCGTTATTTAAATACAACAGTTCTTAGTAGTAGCAGTCTTGAACGGGGATTTAAAACCATGTAGCATTGAGGTGAGTTTGTACAGCCCAGAAAAAAGTAAATGCATAGGACAAAAATACTACTATTACACAAGGACTTGAGTCAGGGGTGGTTGAGCAGGAAATATAGAGAATTATTTCACTTTGTAGAATTCTTGAAGTTTGTAAGTTGCTTTCAAGGTAGAGGATGGGGTAAAAATCAGGTGCCGTTTGGGTACTGGGAGACGGGGACTCCAACATACTGATATGACAAGGACTAAAGATTATAGCACTGCCAAGTTTATTTCTATGTAATTAAAGAGACAGGTCTGTCCTTTCCACAGCTGTTAGAGTGATCCTTAGAAAGGGGTAAGAATTATCAACCAAAATGCATTAGAGCATGGAGAATAAGGAGTTCCTGTGATTTGTGTAACCCAACTTACTGACAAGCACTTTCCTGACACTGGCTGCTTTCCCTTCAATGGAAAACATGCGATTTCAGTGACTTTACAGTTGCCCTAGGATATTTTATCAGCTGGGATGAACAATTATATGAACCTGGACTTATTTTCTGTCAATATGTATTGTATACATGTACATAGAAATATTTGTATACACATATATTCTTAGTTTGTAAATAATGCAAGGGTAATTATATGGATCTAGTACATACTTTCCAATTATGAATAGCTGTGATTTCATTTTTTAGAAGTCTTTAAGGTTATTGAAGACATATTGAAATCAGGTTTGTCTTCTTTGAGAAGAATTCTTATCTTTCAGTGTTCACTTTATCAATTTGTTAAGATATTAATTTTCTAGTTGTAAAACCATCCAAAAGGAGTTTGGCAATTTATTGACTCATTATTTCATCATGTATTTTTCTACATAGAGCAGTGAATAAAATAGATGGAAATTTCCTTTCCAGGGAGTAACAACACACAACACCAACTGCTACAGAGATGGAAAAGTTAGGACAGGCAGAGTGAGGCCAAGATTGAAGAGGGGATAGGAAATCTCTGAGTTACAGTATTAATTTGGAAGGTGGGAAGGATTTGTTTTAACTGAGCAGACACCTGGAACTGTTGAAGCACTTGTCACAGTTCTCAGAAGAGGGCGAGCTGTTGAAATGACGGGGAGGTGACCAGAAGAACATGTTTGTTGAGTTTGAGAAGCCTGCAACAGGTATAGGTGGACTGATGCAGTCTCATTTAGGGCAGTGGTGGGTGCATTCAGAGATTTAAAAGCATGCTAATTGCATGGTATTTTCCAAGCAGATATAAAGATGATGTATTTTGCCCTGAATTAGATGGGAAAGACATAGGAGTAGTAAAGGATGGTTAGACATGATTTTATTATGTTTCTCTTATAGAAAAAAAAATCAAACTATTTATATATATTTTGTTTTGGCATTAATAGTTTGTTTTGGTATTCTGGGTTGTGTTGAAATTTTCCATAATTTATTTACTATTAAAAGCATTTTACATTTGGTGCAAATGCTTTTGAAATGTACTGAATTTCCATATGAATAACGTTTAATATGGAAAATGGAGAAATATCTAGTTACACCAGAATGAAAAGGAAAGAGAAGCAATGCAAATTAGGAAAATGGTGTTTGCAGATTCAAATATTGCAGAAGATACAAACACTGTAACAGACCTAAGGAAAATTGATACTTCAACTTGATAATGTAAGCTAAGCAATAACTGAAAGTTCAATTTGAAGTTTTAAAAATTGCACTTTGCCCCAGAAAGATACTAAGTGTTTTCATTAGGAAGGTTTTCTACAGATCCTCAAAGTAGAAAAGATGGGAAGCAAATGGTCCTTAAACAGTAGCTAAAGCTTAGTAAGAACTGCATCCTTCTGAATACAAGAACCTAAGGTTATTTGGGTGATGACAAGAAGACAAAAGAACAAACTCAGTTTATAGTTTGACAGACAGCATGATATATATTTAAGCTTATTTATATATGATCATTTTAAATGACATAAATGTTTGATATGTATCTACATAGATTTGAAAATATATAATAGAAATAGAATTAAAGTTAAAAAATCATTTGTTGATACAGTAAAATGTAACTCTTAAAACTCCTTTAAACAGGATTTGTGTAGGACAGTAGTGTGGTTTTAAAATCTTTTCTATAATTTCAAAAATTCATCTTCTTTATTTTTATTTTCTGTACCCCCCCCCCCCCCCCGGTTGTCCTAAGCATCCTGTATCTGTGTAATGATGGACTTCTCGCACTGATGAAGCTTATTCCTATTAAGCCTAGACTATGTTCAAGTTTTCTTGCTTTGGGTTTTTTTGGGGAGGGTCTGATAAGGAATTTGTGAACTCTATCTTTGGTATATCTTTTATTAAACTGCATTGTTTTGTATAGTCAAAGTAAATAAGTATGTATTTGAATAACAGTGTGTCCTGAGTGTTGTGGTATGAGAAGCATCATGGTCTTTCTACACTAATGAAGTGTAAATAAAATTTTGTATTTATGAAAAAATCATTCGTTAAATGTAAATATAAAAATTCTTCCCTTTGCCAGCAAGGAAAAAAGATAAAATGGAAAATACATATGACTATGCTCTGTAAGTTGTAACTTTGTTTTTTGCCTTGTCATGTACAAAAGCATGCTCATATTTCTGCCTTTGCTTTCTCAGATTTGGAAAATCCAGACTTGTTAAATTTAGACAGGCTTTTAACCATGTCAGCCTCATAACAGATTCGCATAGTATGTCATACTCACATGATTTAATAGATGTAACCCAGCAGACAATCCTGAAAAGACTTCCTGGATAAGGGAAATGTGATTTCACAAATTCAATGATATTCAAACGAAGTCCATAATTTGGAAATTGATTGAAGGGATAAAATCAAGCACTAGTGACTGGCCTGGGAGTATGAGCTAGCATGTGTCAATAGATTTGACAGTATAAAGCCAAGCCAGCCCAGGGCTTGGACGCCAATTTCTCTTAATTTATTAAGAAAATTAGGAATAGGAGTAGGATAGAGGAATGTGGTCTGGATGCAAAATACGTATTTCTTGTTTATGTTGTGAAAAATACTTATGTTTTATGTCTAGAAAAAAATCTTTTCACTGTTGTCTTCAGCACTATTACCCACAGGGTGTGACTTGTTTTCTACTAATCACTATGAGTGGGGCCAACACCTCCAGCCTGACACCAAGATACTTTATCCTCAATGGAATTCCCGGGTTGGAAGCTGCACACATCTGGATCTCCCTGCCCTTCTGCTTTATGTACCTCACTGCTGTGACAGGTAACTGTGGACTTATCTACCTCATCATCCATGAGGAGGCCCTGCATCGGCCCATGTACTACTTTCTAGCCATGCTCTCTGCTACAGATATTTCTGGATGTAATACAATTGTCCCCAGTATGTTATGCATATTTTGGTTCAGTCTCAAGGAGATTGATTTCAATGCCTGCCTCGCACAGATGTTTTTCATCCACATGTTGACAGGCATGGAGTCTGGTGTACTCATGCTTATGGCTCTTGACCGCTATGTGGCTATATGCTATCCATTACGCTATTCCACCATCCTCACCAACACTGTGATTACCAAGGTTGGATTGGTGACACTCATTCGAAGTGTGCTACTCATGATCCCCTTTACTTTCCTGATCAAGCGTCTTCCATACTGTAGAGGAAACCTCATCCACCATACCTATTGTGACCACATGGCTGTGGCCAAACTATCTTGTGGTAATATTAAGATTAATGCTATCTATGGTCTTATAGCTGCTGTGTTTATTGGGGGCTTTGATATGTTCTGTATCTCCATGTCTTATGCCATGATTATCCATGCTGTGGTAAAGCTGTCTTCTGCAGATGCTCGCCATAAAGCCTTCAGTACCTGCACATCACACATATGTGCTATTGTTATCACCTATGTCCCAGCCTTCTTCAACTTCTTCACTCATCGCTTTGGGGGAAGCACTATACCCCATCATGTCCACATTTTTATAGCCAACCTGTACCTGTTGCTGCCTCCCACCTTGAATCCAATAGTATATGGAGTAAAGACTAAGCAGATCCGAGAAGGAGTGATCAAACTGTTTGTTAGACAAAAAGATATTTGAGTGTGAGATAAATATCTGCTAACAAAGTTTGTGTTTAACATAAATATCCAGAAAATTATCAATGGAGAAAGGTTTGAATTTGAAAAATTCAAGCTGTGAGCTCAGTAGAAAATACAGGTGAAAATTCTATCATTGGATGCACAAAAACAGTAACAGAATGTTGAATACAAAATCCTTAATTTTATAGAAAGAAAGAAGATAGGGAAACAAGTATGTTTCTAGCATAAGGTGCCTTAGTCAGAGCTCACAGAACACATACAGAACAGTGATGCTGGCATAGGCAACCTCAAGTGAACCTTGGTGATTATTGCACATATGCTTAGGCATCTGAGGGTACAGGTGGAAATGAGATGTCTGGTAGCCTCAATGTGCCATAGTAGTGGGAAGGCAGATAAACTGTCTCCACGTTGCAGGGAAGCAGGCACACTTCCTCAGGAAGTTTCTTCAGAGTTTCATTGTTGTTTCAAGATTCCTGCCTTAAAATTTTATGAGAGTTATCACTCTAGGGACAATGTCTGACATTTTAGTCTGGACATTCTGGAATTTGGGTGACATCTGACTCCTGTAGCAGTGCCAGTGCATGTGTGAGGGAAGTTGGAGTGGTGTAGGTGCTGAAGGTCACCACAGTCTGAGTTCTGAGGAATTCTGAAAGATGCAATGTCACTATGTGACATCTGCTAAAGGAGAGAGTTTGTAAGTTAAAGGAAAGATATGAAGAGCATCTACATAGTCTGCTGAGCAAGGAGGCCTGGGCTTGCTCAGGCCTGGCTGAAATGTAGAGGAAGAAACAGCAGAGTGACAGAGTGGGAAAGAGGACCTCATTAGATTTCTGGAAATAAGAAATACATGGGAGTAAAATGAAGGTATTTCCAGAAATTGTACCAATTGAAAAGCAAGCGAGAGAGAGAAGATATGTTGAGAGATGATTGGAGTCATCAAGAATGTTTTGATGAAAGCAATATGGATAGGTAGAAATAATTATGTTGATAAAAATCATATTCTTATCTGTTAACATGAATATGTTTTAATATCACACGGCACATGGACAAACTCTTGGGAAACATTGATCACATCATGCATATTTTAATATAATTGTCACATGTTTAGAAGCAGAATCTGAGGTTTTTAAGGAACTCTACCCAACTTTGCAAACCGTCTTTATGTAACAAAATTGTCATCGGTAAAGTTATTTGTTTTAGAATTACTCTGTTGGGTTTGGTCAACTTGACTAGGTGCTCTCAACATTAGCCATATGTAAACACAGTCAAACTAAACACAATGTAACTTTCCCTAAACTGCTTTTTTATTTTTTGTTCATATCACAATATTTTTTTCCATTTTATTTTTGGCTTGAGAATCTCCTATGTGAATATAATGGGTTTTGAACGAACCCAATCTTTGTCCCTTCCCTCCAACTCTTTCTATACCTTCCCCCTTTCCCTCCCAACTTCACTACTCTTTTTAAGAGCCACTGAGTTGTCACTTAGTGCTGTCAGTATGTACTTGAGTGTAGGGCCATCTACTAGAAAACAGGCAGACTAACGGGCCACATCTGAAATAAAGGGTCTCTCACTACCCTCCTAGCACCCCCTTGCCAATAGTTCCTCACTTGTGTGGATGTGCAATATGTGAATATGCATAAAGAAAATGAAACAATACAAAGAATATATACAGTACAGTCAGCAGCTTCATGGCTTGCTTATCCAAGGGTAAATAAGGAGGCATAACTGTTCTATGTGCTTTTTGGAGTGTAGAGGTTTGCATTCCATACTTCTGCATTTAAGATGAGTCTAAGGCATTTAATTCAATATAAAAGAGGCCTGTTATCCACCTGAAAACTTTTTCATTGGAGCAATTAATATCTGCAGAAACTAGTGCTGGGTGTGGATGTCAATAGCTGTAACTCTAGAACTTTGGAGGCTGATGCAAAAGGATCCTGAGTTTGATGCAGATCTGGACACAGTGAGTTTCAGCCTAACTTGAGCTATAAAGTAAAACTCGTCTCAAAAAAAATTCTCTAGAAACTAGAATATTGGGCATAAACAGCTGTATATGTTGCAACTTTATAGAACACACAGCCTTTCTCCATATTGTATAACTTTATAAATTGCACAGTCTTTTTCCATATGATATAACTTAGTTTCCAAGAGCAGAGACTTGCCACCATCATTAACTGAGTAGGTTCCCCTTTCCTCTATTTACTTAACCTGTTTTTATGTGGAGAGGTTCCACACCATTTTAGATTTAACAGTTTAAGTGTTGGGAGATGCTTTATGTCCGATTTATTTCACTTAGCCTGATTTCCAGTTTTACCCATGACTGCCAAATGACACACTGGCACTTTTTTTTTTAACTGTCACTGTCAAATTCCACTCTTCTCCCTCTACATTACAACCAAGTAAGTGTGTAGGTCACAGGACAACCTCTGATGTGTTCCTCGGGTACATTCCACCTTTTCTTTCCTTTGTTTTTATTTTCTGAGATAACTGGCCCAGAACTTGTCAAGTTGCCTAGGCTAGCTGTCCAGCAAGCCCTGGAATCTTCCTGTCTCTGCCTCTCCAGTGCTGAGAGTTGCCATCATTCCTAGCTTGCGAGACCCACTAAGACATCAAAGTCAGGTTTCCATTCTTAGAAGACCAGCATGTTACCAATTGAGGTATTTTCTCAGCCTAGACTTTTCTTTAAAATAACTGATAAAAACAAAGAAACAAAACATATAGAAAGAGAAGAGTGTAACAGTACTATTTCAATACATGTATAACTTTTCAATCAATCTAAACATACATAGGTCTTCAAATATAATTTATGGTAAAACTTGCAAAATCTCTTCCTTTATAAATGCACAGTAGATTGATATCCATAGTCACTCTACTGGGCAATGGTACAACAGAACTTTCTATTTCTATCTACTTAACTTAAAATCCACTGATTAATATTTCTTCATCTACTCCTGACTTTCCTTGGCTTGTGGTGATCATTAGTGATCATTAGTCCATTCTCTCTTCTCTGAGATCAACGTTTCCTATCTCATGAGTGAGTAATAGTGAGGGAATACTTCATCTCACTTAACATGACTTCAAGTCTCATCTACGTCTTTTGCTAAATGACACAATTCCATTATCTTTTTATGAACAAATACTATTCCATTGTATAAATACACCACATTATCTTTATTCCTCAGTTGTAAACAATCTAGAAGTCTAGCATTTCTCCAGTTTTGTAAATAGTGCTGCAATAAACCCATAAGATAAAGACAGCAAAAGTTACTAGATCATTTAATAGTACCACTTTTACTTTGAGAAACTTGTATCCAAAGATGTATATAGTTAACTAAAATGTATATCATGACTTGACACTTTCTAAAGAACATAACCATACTTGGAGATGGTAATCTATGTAAAGTTTATTAACACACCGAAAAGAAAGTGCTGTGTAACCACATGAGGGTTACATGAATAATCTTGGGGCTTCAGAATGTCTTTGTAAATGTTTGTAAATAACCGGTGTAGATATTTAACTTGGTCACCATGGAGCAAAGAACATAAAAAAACCCTATGTCCCCATTATCAAAGGGAACAAACCCAGGGGGTAGAATAGCTTATAAATGACGGAACGACTGAAGTTTGTCTGGCAGATCCTTGTATTTCACATACTAATTTATTATTACTGTTTGTGTAGTGTGTACAAGTGTGTACATGCATATGCACAGGTCAGAGGACCACTTTCAGGAGTCTATTCCCTCCTTTCACTGCAAGTTCCAGGGTCTAATTCAGTTTATCAGGCTTACACACATGCACTGTACCTGCTGAGCCCTCTTGTGAGTTAGCACACAGGACTTTTCACCATCATGGTCATAAATATTATGCTGGGAACATTTACATTTTCAGACATGGGGGTAAGTAGTCTAGCATATTGTAGCCTTCAAAATGCAAGATGCTGGAAGCACAGTCTCTGTAAAATTCCCAGCTCTGCCATTGCCTTGTTTGTTATTTTCATGAAGCTAATAACCTCTCAGTATCCTATGCGGGGCATTTACCCACCAACCCCACAGTTCCCCAGAGTTTTGAGTGTGAGCAGCAGGAAATATTAGTTAGAAGGATTTATATTGTGGAGATAAACAGAAAATAAAGGATAGCCTCGAGAGGGCCTGGAACCTATTCCAAGGAGACCGGACTGTCTCTGCCCCAGGGTATTTATAGAGATGCCAAGGGGTGGAGCAAAAGTTCTTCCAAATATGAAGAAATCCGTAACAAAAATTTTTGTAGTTTTATCTCATTTTAAGTTCAAAAAGTTCAAAAAAGTAAATTCTGGTATCAGACTTCAACTTCCAAATATGAAGAGACGTTTTACAACCAAAACTTTTTGCAGTTAACAATTTTAGTTCCAACAAGCATCTCTGCAACTTTCATTCTCGAGTCAGAGACCTTCTTAATTATAGTAATATTTTAAACTGCACTGTTTTTGTTGTTAGCTCGGGTTTTTCTGTGCTGCGTTGATTTTCCATGGATCTCAGCTGCGGATGCCTTGTGCTAGTTCTGGTGTCCACCAGAGTTTTCTGGAGCTTTTGAAAACCGCTCAGACTGTCTGCTTTGCAGTCTCTTAGGACACTAACTTCTGTGTCTCTTTTTTTACTATGTACGTTAAGCATAGATTCACACTCAATATTTACACTGTTTCGCTAACTCACATGTAACATATCTTGCAAAGCATTTAGACTCACATTCAACATTTACACTTTTTACAAACTCACATATAACATACTTATATACTTATTTACTTATATCCTTAATGAAACTCTAAGACTACCTTATTTACTTATATTCATCTTATACTTATTTAAACTTACATTTACAACTAGCATCTTTTCTTACAAGCTTATTACTACATGTTTTAGGACTACCTTAGATACTTCTTGCAAGCTTATATTCTTAAAAAAATTCTATAGCTCTATTTTACAAACTTATAGGGCTACCATTAGCATATCTAACTTAACACCTAAAGATTTCTTAACACTTAGAGATTTAACATTTTCTAACAGAATAATTTTCTACTTTTTACTCTTAATTATCACCACGATCTGTATTAGATTCTCTTAACTAGACAAAGTACGCAAATCATTTCTAAAGTTCAGAGCTGATCATTCTAAAAGTTCTTGAAAAACAAGAGTTTAATTCTTTAATGGCTCTCTTAACTCTGAGATTTAGTAACTTTTTAGTTACTATGCATTTCAGATGTTTTATAACAACTCTATTAAGAGCTATCTCAGTTTACAGCAAACCCAAGAAGAAAAATCTTGTAAGGAATATTCTGTTTCTGAATTGCTTAGCTAGTCATTCCATTACAGTCAATTCCCAACAGAAGATAGTTGTCTAAATTGGAGTCAGGTTCCAGACCTCCAGCTTTCAGCAGGTCTGAAAACGTTGAAACATTCACGATTGTCTCAAACTCCTCAGCAGTCTGGAAGCCTCTTTATACTCCTACTATCCCCAGACTGTAGGATGGAACCTTGAGATCATGAAAATTTAGTTGCTTTTGTTTATACTCAAACTCTGACACAATTTCCCCCTTCTTAATTTTTTAAAGCTGTATTTGCCATGAGTTCTTTAACAACGGTGATGTTTCTGATATTTTTACTAGCCCAATATTTTCATCAAAACTGTTACTATTCAAAAGAGTCAAGAACATAGATGTTCTTTCATGAAACATTCTTCAATAGCTTACTGAGAGAGCATTTTCATGATTTAGTATTTTCACTTCATTAGCTTTAATCCTTGATGTTATTGTTGTTAGCAGCTGTGACATTTAGTAGTTTTATAAGGAACTTTCAGGTGAAGCAACTATTTCATAAGACAGCTAGACCTTCTGAAGTTTGTTCCCATCTATAAAGCAGTCATTTCTTTTTGAATGCCTATTTCCTTGTCTCATTAGATTTGCAAAGGAATCACTCATTGCAGGCAGTTTGTTCAAGAAGTAAAGAATTTGTAAATGTCTCATAAGTTTCTTCATGTCTAAAACAATGTTCAGTTTATGGACTGCTTTCTCTTGTTTTAAGGATTATTAAAATGGCTTGTTTGCTCTTATAGGTAGCTGTGGGGCATTTACCCACCAATCCCACAGCTTCCCAGAGTTTTCTTGAGTGTGAGCAGCAGGAAATATTAGAAGGATTTATTGCGGAGATAAACAGAAAATAAAGGATAGCCTCGAGAGGGCCTGGAACCTTTTCCAACGGGTCCTGACAGTCTCTGCCCCAGGGTATTTATAGAGACGCCAAGGAGGTGGAGCAAAAGACCCCCCCACCCCCAGCACAGCCAAGTACAGACCATTTCAGACACCTGCACTCAGCCTGTGGTCCTAATCATCCTCTATTCGGACATGCTGGGTCAAGCCACGAGGAACCTGAAAACGGGCTCCCACAGGTCCCCCTTTCTTTTTTTTCTTTTTTTTTTTTTTTTTTGGTTTTTCGAGACAGGGTTTCTCTGTGTAGCTTTGCGCCTCTCCTGGAACTCACTTGGTAGCCCAGGCTGGCCTCGAACTCACAGAGATCCGCCTGGCTCTGCCTCCCGAGTGCTGGGATTAAAGGCGTGCGTCACCACCGCCCGGCTCCCCCTTTCTTAATATATAAAACATAATTATTAATGGCTTACAGCAATCTCCATAGCTGTTATACCTCCCATTATGGGAGTAGAGGATGATATAGATGGCATTTCTCTTTTGAATTAGGTTCAAGGTGATTACAGCAGTCTTAGCTGCCTCAAGCCCTTTCTAAACCAAAAACTCTTAAGGCAACTACAAACTTAAAGAATCCCTTAGCTTCATCATTAACAGGCTAACATAAATATTGCTATACACAGTCAATTCTCCCAATCTTACAACACAAAGCAAACTCTTAACAGAACCATTTGAACTAACATATATGGTGCTATATATAGTTAACAATTTTTTCAGTCTTACAACTTTAACTCTTAATCATTTGAATTTTCTTGCTAACAGCATAGGAAAAACTTTGATGTATTCACATCAAACTTAAATATTTCCTTAACTCCACAGAACCAGGGTGCATTAATATCAATAGGTTAAACATAATTTCTGCAAACAATTCAACCTTAATTCACTCATAACTCCTCCTTTTCTTTATAATTTTTTAAACAAAATCTCAAACCTAGTAAGAAAAAACCCAAACTTATATAATTCCTACAAACCCATATTGAAAAGCAATATTCTCAATCTAACCATTAATACTTTGAAAACTTTTAGCAAGACATCCAAAAGCAGTTTCTTAATAAAACTCTTTACACTTTAAAAGTGGTCTCTTAATATACCCCATTTGCATTTCTTACTAACAAAACATGACATTAATCCACTCAAACAATTTTTGAAATTAGACTAAGGAATATTAACTCCCCTTTCTTTATAATTTAAGCAAAATCAAGCCTAGTTAGAAAACCCAAACTTTTCCATTTAAACAGTCCATTTGCAACACAAAACCAGTTCTGTACGTTATTCCATTTTACATAAACAGTTCCACAGAACAATTGCATTCTTAACACAGAACAATACATGAATCACCAGCATATATGCATACACAAAACTGCATCTTGAGTCAAGGTAGAAACAATAAATTTCTTCATTTAAACAGTTCCATTTCTAACCCAATTCCAGAAAACAGTTCCTAGGTCATTACTATATGTAAACTCAAAATTGTCCCATTGCAATGAAATCTCTATTGTTCATTTCATTTCTTAAGTCCCAAATTCAAAGGATAAATTCTGATACTAGCCTTCCAAATAAATCCATAACCAAGATCTTTTTGTAGTTTTATCTCATTTTAAGTTCAAAACGTTCAAACAAATAAATTCTGGTACCAGGCTTTCACTTCCAAGTACGAAGAGACGTTTTACAACCAAAACTTTTTGCAGTTAACAATTTTAGTTCAAACAAGCATCTCTGCAACTTGTTCTCACAGACAGACCTTTTTAGGTACAGTAGTATTCTAAACCGCACTGTTTTTGATGTTAGCTCAGGTTTTTCTGTGTTGCGTTGATTTTCCACGGATCTCAGCTGCGGATGCCTTGTTGTGCTGGTTCTGGCGTCCGTCATTCTTAGCTTCTTAGCTGCTTCTGGAACTTTTGAGAACTGCTCAGACTGCCTGCTTTGCAGTCTGCTAGGACACTAAGTTCTGTATCTCAGGTTTTTTCACCATATACATTAAGCATAGACTCACACTTAACATTTACACTTTTTTACAAACACATAACATCTTGCAAAGCATTTAGACTCACATTCAACATTTACGTGTTTACAAACTCACATATAACATTAACATCTACTTATTTATACTCCTTAAGGAAACTATAGAATTACTTTAGCAAATATATTTCTTATTTATTCATTCCATCTTATTCTTATTTAAACTTACAATTACAACTAGCATCTTTACTTCTTACAAGCTTATTACTATATGTCTTAAGACTACATTAGATACTTCTTGCAAGCTTATATTCTTAAAGGAACTCTATAGATCTATTTTACAAACTTATATAGGGCTACCATTAGCATATATTTAACTTAGCAAACACCTAAAGATTTCTTAACACAGATCTAACAAGACAGAATAATTTCTACAAACTTACATATCTTATTTTCATCTTTTTCTACTTATTCTTATCACTATCTCTATTAGAAAGATTCTCTTAATTAGACAGGAAGTATGTACATTATTTCTAAAGTTTAGAGTTTATAGTCAGCTTTGCTATAACAAACACTAGGATTTAGTGAGTGTTGTCATTAAAGAGTTGTGATAGTTGTTAGGGGACTGTAACATTCTCAGGACTAACCCACACCCCAAAGTTGCCAAGTTCTCTCAGCCTTTCCAAACCGGCAGAGATGCACTGTCAGTGGTAAATGGTTTTTAACTAGAGGCTGTCCATTCACCCCAATTCATAATAGCTCCCCTAAGTACTTCAATTCAGACAACGTTTCTATTACAGCAGCACTTTTGGTTTGTTCTACCGAAAAACTTCACTTCACTCTGAGGGTGAAATCACCATATTTAGCTGCTGTAAAGCTCATCACCAAATACTGCACAGCTATTAGGTGATATAAAGTATTTTTCTAAAGGAGCTAGTAAAGCCAAAAGCGACATAGCTCCAAACTATTTCCTCACTGCATTAACCAGTGACAAAACCTCAGAAACACTAATTGAGCCACTTTCATTCTGGTTTCTTTATAGGAACGTCATTGGAGCTGACTTTTCTTAGTTCCACGCTCCTTACCAGACGCTCTGGTAACCACCAAGCTTCATTCTCCTCTTGTGAAAAAAACACAAACATGTCCTTGACCCCATATTAAAACAGGTTTGAGACCCTTCTATAATCCTGAGCAGGGATCTTTCCATTTCACTTGAGTGAAAGTCACGTGGATGCCACTGTGCCAAAATCTTATATGCAGCAGACTGCTCACCGACATCCATATTCAAAAAGTTCAAAACAAAAAGAGCATGATTTAATGTATTATGTGGTGATTGAAAATAAATTTGTTCCTTCTTTAATTTTTAATTTTTGAAGTTGTACTTTAAGACTGCTATGAGCCCTTTCTACAATACCTTGTCCCTGAGGATTATAAGGAATACATAAAACAGGTGTACAATTTCCCATTGGGTACAAAATTGTTGAAATGCCTTACTACTATATTCAGAACCATTATCAGTTTTAATAATTTTTGGTATACCCATATACGAAAACACTTCAAGCAGTGCATAATTACATGTTTTGCAGCTTCCCCAGGTTGAGCACTAGCCATTAAAAATCCCGAATAAGTGTCAATGGTCACATGTACATATCTTAATTTGCCAAATTCTGCAATATGAGTAACATCCATTTGCCATAGATGATGGGGAAGAAGACCTCGAGGGTTTACCCCTAAGTAAGGGATAGGAAAATATTTTGGACATATCCTCACATCATTTAACTACTTCACGAGCTGCTTCTTTGGTAAGATTGAATTGCTTTCTTAAATTTTTGCTATTTTGATGAAGAGCATGTGACTGTTGAGCCATTTCCACTTGGGATAATGCTCAGCCATTGCATTACCCTCAGCTAAAGGGACCAGGAAGATTGGAGTCAGCTCTAATATGGCCCACAAAGCATGGCAGCTTTCTTTTGTGGAATAGAGTCTTGAATTTGTTGAAATATTTTGACTTGATTGTTGTTAGTTCCAATATTTTCACCGAAACTTACTATTCAAAGGAGTCAAGAACATAGATGTTCTTTCATGAAACATCCTTTATTAGCTTACTTTGACAAAAAGCATTTTCAGGATTTAGTATTTATTAGCTTTAACTGCTGATGTTATTAGCAGCTGTGATATTTAGCATTGATTTCTTATAAGGAACTTTCAGGTGAAGCAACTATTTTTGTAGACAGCTAGATTTTCTGAAGTTTGTTTCCCATCTATAAAGCAGTCATTTCTTTTTTGAATGTCTGTTTCCTTGTCTCCTTATTAGATTTGCAAAGGAATCACTTATTGCAGGCAGTTTGTTCAAAAGGCAAATAATTTTTAATTTTAACGTAAGTTTCTTCATATCTAAGACAACGTCCAGTGTATAAACTGCTTTCCCTTGTTTTCTTAAGGATTTTAAAGTGGTTTGTTTGCTCTTACACTTAGCTTTTTTGTTATCCAACTACAGTAAAAACTTTGCACAGCTATTAGGGTAAATAAGGCATTTTACCAAAGGAGCCCCAAACCTCGAAGCACCTAGTTCCGTATCCTTTCAATTTTCATTGGAACTGACACTTAAACTCTTAGATGATTTTCCTCCTTATTCTTTTAAAAGCTGTATTTTAAGTTTACCATGAATGTATTTAAGCTGACAAAAGTGTTTCAGGGCAATGTTAACATCTTTAGTGGATAAACTACCTTTCCCAGAATGCATTTCCCTTATATCAGTCCTTTGTTGCAAGCAAGCTTATGGACTTCATTTCCCATAGTTTTTTTCGGGTCTGAGAGTCAACTGGTTCTCTTTTACCAGACTTGCTTGCAAATTCTTGCCCGGGAGGTTTGAACAAAGTTTACTTTTGCAACAGGAGATTTGAACAAGCATTTGACATTTTCAGCTATGGCACATTGGGAGATTTCTATTCTCTTCTCAACTGGCTTTAACAGGTGTTTCTCCTTCATCAGACACTGGCCCCAAATCAGAACTGCACCTGCCTCATTAGCAAGAATTGAGGCTGGCATTTCTGATAGCAACTTTTCTCGGGGCTTGTGTTTGTTTTAGCCAGTCAGTGAAAAACAAGATCATGTACAACAGCTTTTCCATAGCTCTTTCAGAGATTTTCTCCCACTGATCTATCTCATTTTGCTTGTTCCTTCCCCCCCAGATGCAGAGCTTCAGGTATCTGTCTGCGGCTCTGTACCTCTGCTAGCTGCCTTTGGAGGTAGGGGCTTTTTTTCTTTCCCCGAATCTGCCTCTAATTCTAGCAGCTTTTTCAGGTCATGCATTTTCTGGGGAGGATTATGTCCCTTCTCTATCTTCAGAGTCTTTCTCCCAGACAGTTCCCCATTTGGTCTCAATTTATCCCCTCTACCCCAGAAACATTTCCCAATGTCACAGTGACAGCTTTTTGCTTCTGAAGGTAGGGGCTTTAGTCTGTTTGTTTTCGGGGTCTGTGTGGTTTGCGCACAGACTGAAAATCTAACAAGGGAGGTTTTTGCCATTTCTAAACTCCCATTAGGACAGGTGTTTTGCTTCATCAGGCCTTCACCTGGCCCAGTCCCCCAGTGGGTTGCATTTGCTTGTCTAGGTGCTCAAAGACAGAGCTTATGCCAAAGGCAATCACCCCTCAGGGCTACACTCCCTCATCACAGGGAGTCAGTTGAAACAAAGCTTTTCTCAAAGAGATGCTTTCTCTGACAGAAAAGAAAGCTTTACTCCTGGATAGTTCTGTTCTGCCCTGGCTGGGCTCTTTCCCCAGATAGCGTTCTGATTCAGCAGCACAACTGCTTCAGACAGTTCAGCTTTACTGTTTTCCCAGAAAGGTCCTTTCTCTGATAAGTCTACAGATGCAAAAAGAAATCTGAGAAAAAGCTTTCCTATCAACCCGGGACTTGTAGGAAAGCAGACAACTGTGCCATTCCCACCGGCTTTAGCTTTGTTCATTGGCAATCTTCCCCTGGGTCCTGCACCTTCCTGCCTCAGCTCTGTGCTGCAGGAAGTTTACAACTGCAGGAATCCTAGTATCCCCGAAATGCACCCCAACTCAGATGCTGGCCAGTTGCCTCTGGGTTTTTGGTCAGAAGAGAGGATACAATGCTTAGAGTTTGCATTGATTCAGGGGATCTTTGCTTAGGACAATTAGGAGCTCCTTTTCATTCTCAAACGTTCACTCAGAAACAAAACCTTTGATGCCTCAGCTCGGCTGTACTGAAAAGCTTGGCTTTTTTGCTTTTCTCAGGTAAAGTTTCCTGCCCTTTTGGGCTCTGTAGCACTTTACCCACACTCTCCCAAGTGTTTCCCTCAGGTTACTCTGACCCACTCACTGTCTTTTATTAGCTTGAAGAGATAGAGCTTAGAAAAGATTTTTAGGAACTTGTCCCTGCCTCCTGCATTGCAGGGAGGATTTTTAAAGCTTGAAAGAGAACTTAGAGGTTTATGCTGTCTTAAGAGGTTTGTTGTTTTCTCTTAGAACTAATCACAGGTGGTCCCCATACTAATATCTTCAGGTGATTCTAATTTTTGTCCTTCTGAGAGCAAGTTAAAGGCTTTAGTTAAGTTTTTTAAGAACTTTTGAGAAAGATTAAAGCTTTTTAGAGATTTTTTTCCCACAAATTTTCCAAAAAAAGCTTTATAGTTTAAGACTGTTTTTCTCCCAAGAGAGAAAGACCAACTTTCCCCAAAACTTCTGAACTTTAAACTTTGGCTTTTTACACCCGCATTTTTGCCTCAGGGAGAAAACACTTTCTCTTGCTGCTTGGACTTAGCATTTCAGCTGTCCCCAGGACAAAAGCTTCCATAGGAAACTTCTTCCCCATAATCTCAAAGAGCTTTTTTACTACCTGCAAAGCCCAAAGAAAGATTCCGCCCCCCCCCCCCGGTTTGCATTCATAGCCCCCAAAGTTAGAAAATTGGAGAGTTGTTCTGTCTAGTTGCCTTACTTATATTTTCTGCACAATCTTATACTTCTAAGTTTTTCCTACACTATATTACTACACTATACCTTATACTTATTTTTCACAGAAATTGAGAAAGGGATAGAAGATAGAAAATTTTGACAGAAGAGAATTTTGCACTGCAGCATCGGACATCCTTCCAGTCCGTTTTCCTTTTCTCGGGGATATAACCCCTGCCCCTCAATAATATATGTAAAATATATATATTTTCATAACACTGGCATGCCTTTCCACTGGCAGGGCTGACCCACACTTTCACCAAAATCTCTATTATTTTCCTTTCTCTTCAGTCCCTATTACTTTGTCTTTAGTCCCTGTTCATTTGTCTTAGTCCTTTTTTCTTTAGTCCCTGTTCATGGCGCCATTCTGTGGGGCGTTTACCCACCAACCCCACAGCTCCCCCGAGTTTTCTTGAGTGAGCAGCAGGAAATATTAGATAGGATTTATATTGTGGAGAATATTTCAGAGATAAACAGATAGAAAATAAAGGATAGCCTCAAGAGGGCCTGGAACCTTTTCCAGCTGGCCCTGACTGTCTCTGCCCCAGGGTATTATAGAGATGCCAAGGGTGTAGAGCAAAAGACCTCTTTCCCCAGCACAGCCAAGTGTAGACCATTTCAGACACCTGCACTCAGGCCCTGGTTCTAATCATCTTCCATTCGGACATGCTGGGTAACACCACAAGGAACCCAAAAACGGGCTCCCACAGGTAGCTTTTTTTCTGATCCAAGTTCAAGAGGTAAGATTAAGCTTTCTAGCATTGCATTGAGAAGAAACTTCATTCTGAGCTGATAAATAGTTTTTGGACAGTATTGCCATCTTTAGCTGAAAAACTACATTTCCCAGAATGCATTTCTCATCAGCTCACTTTACGAGCTAGCTTTCGGACTTCATTTCCCATAGTGCTTTTTGGGTCTGGGAGTCAACTTCAGGTAGTTTTACTGGACTTGCTTACCAACTTTTTGCTTTTGCAACAAGAGTTTTGAACCAAACGTTTTTAAGTTTTCAACTACAGGAGATTGGGAGATTTCTGTTCTCTCCTCAGCTGGCTTCAACAGGTGTCTTTGCTTTATCAGACACCGGCCCTGAATCAGAACTGCACCTGCCTCCTTAGCAAGAATTGAGGCGGGCATTCCTTTCACCAACTTCCCTCGGGGCTTGTGTTTGCCTTAGCCAGTCAGTAACAAACAAAAGCATTTACAACAGCTTTTCCATAGCTCCTTCAGAGAGATTTTCTCCCACTGATCTTATTCTCATTTTGCTTGTTCCTTTCCCCCCAGATGCAGAGCTTCAGATATGTGGCTGTGTTCCTCTGTTCCACAGCTTCAGGCTGTGGCTCTGTTCCTCTGCTAGCTGCTTTTGGAGGTAGGGGCTCTCCCCCTACCCCCGAATCTGCCTCAAATTCTAGCAGCTTTTTTAGGTCATGCATTTTCTGGGAGGAATCTGTCCCTTCTGTTTCTTCAGAGAGAGTCTTTCTCCCAGACAGTTCCCAGTTTGGGCTCAAGCTATCCCCTCTGCACCAGAAACAGTTTCCGACACTACAGTGACAGCTTTCCCTGCTACTGAAGGTAGGGGCTTTTTGTCTGTTTTCCAGGTCTGTGAGGTTTGTGTTTAGAAAAAAAAAAAAAAAAAAAAAAATCAAGCTTCTGCTTCTCTAACAGGGGAGGTTTTTGCCATCTCTAAACTCCCATTAGGACAGGTGTTTTGCCTCATCAGGCCTTCACCTGGCCCAGTCCCCCAGTGGGTTGCATTTTGTCTAGGTGCTCAGGACAGTTTATCGCCTGAGGCAATCATCCCTTAGGGCTACACTCCCCCTCATCTCAGGGAGTCAGTTGAAACAATGCTTTTCTCATAAAGATGCTTTCTCTGACAGAAAAGCTTTACTCCTGGATAGTTCTGTTCTGCCCTGGCTGGGCTCTTTCCCCAGACAGCGTTCTGACTCAGCAGCACAACTGCTTCAGACACAGTTCAGCTTTACTGTTTTCCCAGAAAGGTCCTTACTCTGATAGGAAAGCTTTTCTCAAATTTCTTTTTGCAGCTGTGGACCTATCAACCCGGGACTTTCAGGAAAGCGGACAACTGCCATTCCCACCAGCTTCAGCTTTTGTTCATTGGCAATCTTCCCTGGGTCCTGCACCTTCCTGCCTCAGCTCTGTACTGTAGGAAGTTTACAACTGCAGGAATCCTAGTATCCTTGAAATGCACTCCAACTCAGATGCTGGCCAGTTGCCTCTGGGTTTTTGGTCAGAAGAGAGGATTCAATGCTTACAGAGTTTGCATTGATTCAGGGGATCTTTGCGTTAGGACAATTATTAGGAACACCTTTTCATAGACACTCAAAACCCTTGGTGCCTCAGCTCAGCAGTAACTGAAAGGCTTGGCTTTTTTTTTTT